>NC_061114.1:105588662-105835673 GCF_002878395.1 Capsicum annuum
GTCTCTCAATTAAAGTTATCATGTAAATTAATATAATCCTTTTTTTTTCTCATCACCTACGCTTTACTTAGGTTGGTCATTGACTTGTCATGAATGAGATATTGTATTAGGCACCCGTCCTCTTTACTGATATATTTAATTTTGGTTAGCGCATATAAATCGAGAGAATGACTAGATAACTTAATAAGTCCGTTAATATTATGGTTAATGCATAATGAGTAAGAGTATATGTATATGGATGATTCACATTTGCGGACAGAACTCATGGTGACTTTACGAAGGCTAGAATGAGGTATGGAAAGGATATTCCTTTCCTTTCTTAGCATGACTTTCTGAGGTTTATGACGTCCAGGCCTATCGTGATATCGAATTAGTCTAGTGTTAGGTGTATTTAAATGGTAATTAGTATTATCCTTGATAAACTCGTATTTAGGGGATTTTTGATATTGTATCAAATTGTGTACTACTATGTGATTGATTTGTTAGTGCCATGTCATAGTACTTAACTTTCTTGGGAGGTCCTTTGCATTTAAATCTCATTTTCTGAAATGGTTTACATAATCTGAATGCTTTGCAGAAGTAATTGATCAAATGAGAACAAAACTCAACCTTTTGTGTATTGCATGTTAATTTCTGTGAATTATAGTTTCTGTACCATTTGGTCCTACTTTTCTATTTGGAGGTAGTATTTCTAGTCTGTTATAAGTTTGGGAATAGGGAACACTCATTAAACATTTTTCTCACTGAGAATTTGCAAGGGTAATATATTTTCTAATTAACAAGAGAATTTCTTTAGAAATCGAGTGTACCCTTATGTCATTTGATAACAAAGTTACTATTGGTAGTGTTAACGTAGACCACAAATATGTGAACAAATGTAATAGAACTGTAATACAGGAGTATAACTGCATCAGTTACTTATTCATTACCGAAACTGCATCAGTTACTTATTCATTACCGAGATAGGAACAATGTAGCATTGCTTAGGAAGTTAAGGCAGAATAAAGAACCAACTTGATGCAAATTAAGGTTGTGGATATCGTCTTATGTAGTGGTGAAACGGGAATAGATGGTCATAAATGATGTTGATGGGATTCCTATTCAGTTACATACACATGTTTTAGATATTATGATGGTCTTATCGACCCGCACCGTAATGTACTTATTTCAGCTAGGGGCTATTGGTTAGTCAAAATTGTTGTTCTGATATGGTTTGCTTATTGGCTGCCTACATGTATCTTATGCCTTTAGAGGTTAAGGGTCGGTGTGTACGCCTTCACTGCATGTATCCGTTGCATTTTATGTGATTGCATAATATAACTTTGGTATTGTTGTTAACTAAATTCTTTATTTCAAGATTTCGAATCGAGTGTACTACTATTGAGGGTCATTTCGTAGAACCTCCCGATTATATTGTTCACACTCGTTTGAAATAGTTATCCCTTGTTGAGAGTTCATGTTAATATGGATGTAGTACGTAGTTTGAAAGTAGAGAAATAGAGAATCTCCAGTCATAAGTGTAGTTCATATGCAATGAAACACCGATAGGAAAAATGTTGGGGGTTATATATATCATAGGGTATGAATAAGTAATTATAATCGTTGTAAAATTGTATAGGGATTAGTAAACCTAGTATATCTCGGTGTGTAGTGATCCGTTCTAAGAATAGAAATATATTTTAGAAAGCTGACGCATAGGTCTAAAACTTATGTTTTTATATCAATAGCTAATTCTGCTTTTATGGCTCCGAAATAGTGGCGCAAGAGACACCAGTTCTGCCCAATTCTTTAGTTTAGGAACCCTCTATGTGCTACTGTCAAGTATTTCAACGATATCTTACCTTACAAAATATATTTTTCAGTGATTGTGGACTCTTTGTGACCCCAAGATACATACCTATAATTTTATGAAGACTATAAAGCTTGGTTCCGCCGCCTACCTATTCAAAACTAAGTCGCAATGCTAAATAGTGGGGATGTCCAGATTTGCCATTTTAAGGATCTTTTTTATAGTTTGCAAAAACTCGGGTACCATTTGTAGGGGGGTGCGCGGATTTAATATATCTAATAGATTTTGTAGGGGGTGCGCGGATTTAATATATCTAATAGATTTAGTAGGTTTCTAGTGAATCTATTTTTATTAGTGCGTGGATATTTTATTTCAATATCTTTTAATAATTTACTTTTTTCGTAAGATATATTCATTAATTTTTTTTATTCTGTAGTAATTGCAGAGTTACAAATTCCTGTATAATAATTTATCCTATCTGTGCTATAATGTATATCTAATTCTAGATTTTCAATGTTATTTATTATCTTGTGTTGTTCTTCTCGTAGTGAGTTTTTTAAATTATATAAACTATCACATGTACTTTTATCTAAATTTTCTTAAGGTTTTTTCTATCCATATTAATTTTTCTTTTAGGTCTTCCATTATTTTCCTAATTCGGTTTCTATAATTAATTTCATTATTTAGATTTTCTTGATTTTCTCTAGTTTGTCTAATATATTCTAACATTTTTTAATCTGAATAATATCCTTCTGGGTAAATTTCTTCGTATAACTGTTCTAGACAATTTGCAGTTTCAATTTTATAGTTTATTACTTCTTCTAATATTATTTTCTTGATATCTATTATTTTTATATCTTTAAGTATATATAAGATTAAAACTTTAAGATAATCTAGATAATCTATCTTTTAAAATTGGTTTTATTATAGTGTTTTGTAGTTGTTTGTTTTAGCCTTAGTAGTTTTTGCATATTTTTATTAAGAAATTTTATATCTTTATTTTCCATGTGTTTATCTATATTTATTTTTATCTGTTTTTCTAGTAACTGCATATTTTTTTATATCTTTTTTCTAAAAATTTTATGTAACTTATCATCGTAAATATTTGTAAGAGTAGTTAGGTAGATATGGTATATAATTTACTCTAGTCATGTAATATTCACCAAAAGCTTTTTCTAATATGATTTTTCTTATATCTGCTACTTTTATATTTCTAAGTGCATACAAAATAAGTATTTTGAATTTATCTACCATCACATCAGATATATTATCATTCATTTTCATAAAATTGCTTTTTTCAAAATATTCTCTTCAACCATGTACATAAAATATAGTCATCTTAGCTTACTATATACTAGATTATCCTTAAATAATATGTTCTTCCGTCACTATTAACATGGTAATTCGGATACTTTTTTCCTTAAACAGCGCCTCTACTCTGGTTACTCCCTGCCACGGCTTTTTGCCTCATTGGTTTCACCTTTAGGATGGCATAGTCCTTAGGGATATTTCTCCGTTTCCTCTTTGTTAATAAACTTCTTAACATATTATTCTTCGAATAATTCTACTATAAAGTAACTAATATGAATTTATTTTATCATATCATGATTGTTGGGAATTATGAAATTAGCTATTCATAATCATAAATAGATATACCTGTTCGGGTAGCTTTGTTATTTCTGAGTTTTGTTGTTCCATAGCTTTTTCCATTGGAATATGTTTATCTAATTAACTGAGTAAAATATTTTTTGTGGATTGAAAAGAGCAAAGGTGCTTCAACGCATGAAGGCTTGCTTTTGCAATGTCTTCTGCCTTTGTTATATATAGAACGAGAAAAGTAGTTTACAATTTACACATGTTTCTAGTTTCTAAAAACTAAGACTAAAAAAGCAAAAAGTCAAAGAAAGGGGGGCCTATGCCTATCTAACTTTTCTAACTTTTCTAACTTTTCTAACTTTTCTAACTTTACGTAAAGTTTTTTCAACAATCTAATTAATGTACAACTATTGCAATCAAGACTTTTGTTACATTAATATACAATAATTCTGCCTTTGTACAATATCTTGTCTCCGTTGATTTTGTCGTATCTGTTCCATTATTGCTCTGTATCTGCTCCATTATTGCTCTGTATCTGCTCCATTATTGCTCTTTTATCTTATCTTTTCAGCTGGCATTTTGTCTTCTTTATTCTAGATGTACCTCTGGAATAATATTATCTTCTCCATTGCACCTCGAACATTGGTGGTCTGGATATTTATGTCCAATTATTTTACAGTATCTTGTTAGCAGTCCTTCTGAAATAAATCCCTTTTTTATTGCTCTCGCGGTAGATTGTTTTTCTGGGTTAAGTAGCGTCATTATCCATTGTCTTACGTCTTCCATATCTGCTTGTCGTAGCTCTTTTGAATTTGAATATATTATTTGATGATCTCTTGAATAGTAGCTCCATATTGGGTTTCCGTTCGTATAATTATTTGCTAGCTCTTGAATGATCGTAGCTAGTCCAATAAGTCTTTTATTTGCATAAAAATCCGGTATCTCAATTCTGGGTATCTCTGGTTGTTGCGTAATATCTTCTGGTATAATCATATCTCTTGTTAGTCCTATCTTTACAACTTGTATAACTGGTTTTATTTCATCATATAATATCTCTGCTGGTGCAGTATAACACTTTATATAAAATAAATTTCCTTTTGTTATTCTTTTGTAGGTAGTGAATATCTTGTATAATTCCTCCATAGCTGTTTGCTCTTCTCCGTCTTGGGTATATATGGTATTTAGTAGTCCATAGTCAAAACAGGTTTTAACTAGGCTTGGGTTAGTTTTGGGTAGTGCGATTAATTTATTGTATCCTTGTAGTTTTTGGGTTATATAATTGGTATTTGGTTCTTTGATGTCTGTAGCTCTGGGGTTATGGTTTAGAAAGGTTTGTACTCTGTATATATTTTCTATGTATTTCTGGGCGGTGTAGTTGTATACTTTTTTGTCTTGGTTTAGGCTATCTCGGTATGTGTTAACTTGTGGGGGTATGAATAAATGGTCTTTTTGTGTTTTTGGGGTAAATGGTTTTTCAAATATTTTGTTCATATTTACATTCTGGTATCTTGGCCTATTAACTCCTTTGCTTGTACCTGCAGAAGTAGATTGATAAATGTTATGGGTTTTATGGAGTGTCCCAACGTCTCCTTCTAGCTCTAGATTTTTAATGTCTTCCGATCGACATAGCTCTGCACACTGCTGAGTTAGCTGATTTGTAGCTATAGACTTCAGTTTATCTTCATTAGTCTTTAGCTTTTCTATCTCATTACCCATACTGTCCACTTTCATTGAAAGCGTAGTTAGGGTGTTAAGTATTTTTTCTAGAGTATCTTCCTCTACTATTTCAGTCTGTGTAGCTTTGTCTTGATATGTAATCTGCAATAACATTTTTGTTAGTACTGATCACTTCAATTGTAAATGTGAAATTTAATATATTTAAAACTAGTCTTCGAATCTCTTTTGTTGTAACTGAATTTTGTATTTTCTTTGTTAGCCACCAGCGTACCTGTGTATTATCTGTTCGTACAATAAATTTGTTATATACAATATATGGTTCAAATGCTAATAAACATTTATATAATGAACATAATTCTTTCCTATTTATTTCCCATTTTATTTCTATCTCGTTGAACGTACCTGAGTAGTATCTACAATGGTGTTCTATTTTTTCTGCTTCATATCGATATTTAAGTACTCCTCCGTAACTATATTCACTTGCATCTGCTTCTACTATATATATAAATTTTCTATTTTCATCTGGAAATTGCAATTTTGGTAATTCTCTACAAAGTAATTTTATTTTTTGAACTTGTTTTTTTATCTTTTTCATCATAATTATATTCTATATCCTTTTTTAATTTTTTCTGTAGTGGTTTTAAGGTTTCTGCTAATTTTGGAATATATTCTCTTACTTGGTTTACTAATCCTAAAAATGATTGTAATTTCTTTTTTGTATCTAATTCTTCTTTCGAATTTATTATTTTTTGTACTATATGTTGTTGCATTTTTACTCCACTTTTATCTATTTGTATTCCTAAAAATTCTATCTGGTTTTTCATAATTTCAGCTTTCTTTTTGCTTAGACTTATTCCTGATTTTTCTATTATATTTGTGAATTGTTCTAATAATTTTAAATGTTCTTCTTTGGTTTTGGTGTATAATAATATATCATCTATGTATACTATACAATTAGATAATTGTTTAAAATAATTATCCATAAAATGTTGATATCTACCTGGTGCATTTTTATATCCAAATGGTAACACGTTCCATTCATAAAATCCTTGTGGTACCGTAAATGCGGTTAATTCTTTAGATTCTTCTTCTAGCTTTAGGTGGTAAAATCCTGATTTACAGTCAAATTTGCTAAAATAATTATATTCTTGGATTTGTCTTATTTTTAATATCTTATTTGGTATCGGATAATTATATGTTATAGTTTTTGCATTTAAATTTCTATAGTCAATAACCATCCTACTTTTTCCTCTTTTTTGTTCACTATGTTTATTTACTATAAATGCTGGACTATTATGTTTACTATTACTTTTTGTATATATTGTTTTTCTAATAATTCATCTATGTGCATTTTAAATTCTTTTAAATCATCAAAATTATATGTTAATGGTTTTTGTGTTATTATGCTATTCTTATCTATTAATTCAATTTTTATAGTAGTTTTGTGTTTTTCCCATCCTTTTAATGGATCTTCACTATATAATTGTTCTAATTTTTTCTGAATTATTTCTATTTTATTTATTGAAAATATAGTTATTTCTGTTTTATTTATCGAAAATACTACTAGTTCTACTGTATCTTCAGTATTGTTTATATTTTCTAACTTTTGTGTAATTTTTTCACTTCCTTTTATCCAATCAGTTTTCTTTCTTATTTTATTATTAACTCTTTTTGCTCTTATTTTTTGTTTGCATGGTGTTGTAAACCACCAGTCTGTTTTGGTTATTATATGTGGGTATAATTTATCTAAAAATGGCATTCCTAAAAGTATATCTTTTGATGTTAATTCATAATTATAAATTTCTTCTATTGTTAATATCTTATCCCATACTTGTATTTTTACATTCCTAGCTTTATAAGTAATTAAGCTTCCTTCATTATTAAATCCTTTAACTATTATTGGTGTTTTTAATTTATCCCATTTTTTTTCTGGTAAGCAATTATATCTACATAAATTAGCTTCTGCTCCTGTATCTATCATAGGCGTATAATATCTACTGTAATATCCTTCTACTACTATCTTCATTAATACATATATCTTCATTTCATGTTAAGGCTCTTTTTAGGAATAACTTTTCTTTGTTATATGTTAAGGTTAGTTGTGTATGTTCTATATTATATGGTTTTACTTGTTCTAACCATTTTATTCCTAATATTATATCTGCTTTTTGCATTTCTTCCTTTACTTAGAATTCTATTTTTATTTTTCTAACTTCTAACATTATTTCTTTTTCTGCTATATTTTTATTATTTATTAAACTTCTTGGTAGATCGGGGCATATATCATTGTCAGTTTTTATTTCTTCATTTCTTAC
Source organism: Capsicum annuum (assembly GCF_002878395.1). Lineage (NCBI taxonomy): Eukaryota > Viridiplantae > Streptophyta > Magnoliopsida > Solanales > Solanaceae > Capsicum > Capsicum annuum. The sequence goes on from NC_061114.1 coordinate 105,596,040, forward strand.
TAGATATTTTGCTATATGATTTTCTTCTTGTCCTGTATTCAAAAGTATTAAATATTCTTTTTTATTTATTTTTCCCGTTATGTAATATTGGTTTAAATTACTTATTAAATTTGTTTCATAACTTGTTCTTTTTGATGAGCTTGATGATTCTGGTTTTTCATTAGCTATTCTTTTTGTTGTACTTATTCTATCATTTACTATTTCTAAATTTTCTTCTGTATCTATGTCTCTATAGGTATAATCATTATAATCTATTGTTTTTACTATTTGTTCGAATGAGCTTTCTATTTGTATTTTGTTAATCTTATTTTTTCCTGTTATTTTATGTTTTGTTGTTAATACATATAGATTTTTACATTTTGCTGTAAATATTTTACTTCCTGGGGTTAATTCTATTCCTGATATTTTTCAATATAATACTAATGATTTATCTATATTCCTATCTGTTACTGCTACTGAATAATTTGCACTTATTATAAATTTAAATTTTTGGTATATTAGATTTCCTTTTACGGCAGTTATTATGCTTTTTTCTATAGGTTTTATAATTCTATCGTCTGCTAAATATAATTCTATTGGTGTATCTATTCCTTCTCTAAAATATGCTTTTATTAATATCTCTGTACCTCCAAGGTGTACATATTTTATTGGATCTCCTTTACTTTTTATATCATTTATTTCTTTATTAATTATTCTTTTTGTTACCAGTGGTATACTAGCTTTTCCTCTTGCATATCTGCAGTCTATTATATGTTCTTTTTGACATACTACATAATATTCATCTTTTTTCCTAGTAAAAATATTTTTTATTGTTGGTATTTTAAATATTTTCTCTACACTTAAATCTAATTCTTTTCCTTTTATTTCATCAAATATATTACTGTCAAATATTATTTTTTGTTCCGTTCCTTCATCATTTAAATATTCTTCCTTTGTTATTATTTTTATATCTTCTTTAGTCATTTGATTCATCTATTTCGCTATCTATTTCATTATCTGTTTCGTTTTCTGAAATTTCATATATACTATCTTCACTTTCTAATTCATAATCTATATAATCTATCTGCATATATTCGGTATTATCTATTTTTATTTCTGATATTTGTTTATTTTTTGGATTTTTAGGTAATTTACAATCTCTAGCTAGATGTCCTAACTTTCCACAGTTATAACAAGTACATTCTTTTATAGATTTCTTCTTTCTATATGATCTTTTATGTTTATAATTTTTTACATAATATCTTTTTCTTGGTTTCTTATATTTATATTTCGATTTTTTATATTTTTTATATTTCTTATGTCTTTTTCTTTTCTTATAATATCTTTCTTCGCATCCAAATTGGGGTGCTATTTTATTTTTGCAACAAGCTAAATTTCTTATTAATGTTTTTTCCATTTTTAATTCTTCTCTATATTTTTCACATAAGTTTCTATACCATTGTTGTAAATATTTTATTCTTGCTCCTAACGTATCTACTATTTTTGCTTCTTCCCAACTTTTTATTATTTTCGAACTAAATGACTCGGGTAATTTATTAAAATATAATTTTCTTATTTCTTTACTTTCTTCTATACTATATGCTCCTTTGTAATAATATTCTTTAAATGCGCAAGTATATTCATCTATGTAACACATATTACATATTGCTAATTTTAACATTAAATTTCTATTTGTATCTTTTTCTTCATTTTGTTCTTCTTCGATTGTTGTCGTACTACCAAATTCATCTTTTATAGCTGTTTCATATTTTTTTAACAATTCTATAGGTGTTAGTTTAGTTGTTGTCGATGATGTTCCTTCTATAGATTTATTAGTTCTTAATACTTTTTTGCTATTTTCGGTTAGATTTGCAAACCATAGTTTTACTGATCCTATTAGTGTTTTTTCTATATATTCCGGTGCATCTGTTATATTTATATTATTATCTAATAATTGTTTTGTCGTATATCCTATCCATAATTGTATTGTTTTTTCTGTATCTATTACACAGTCTAGATCTAAAAAGTTATAATTTTTATTCACTATTTGTTTTGGTATCCATTTATCATATTCATTATATTTTTTAAACTTATTCTTATGGTATATAGGTTTTCTTATTTCTGTTGTTTTAGGTATTATATTTTCATTTTCTTTTTTATCAAGAGTATTTATTTCTGTGTGGGTATTTTCTAAGTTTTCCTCATTAATTTTTTGTTCTTCGTTGATTTCTAAATTTTTTGTATTTGTTAATATTTCTGTGTATGTTTCACTATCTTCGGACTCATAATTATCTGTAATATCTATATTATTTATTTCTTATTCTTCATTTTTTATTTCTAATTTTTCCTTAAATTGATTTATCTCATTTAGTAATTTCTGTTCTCTATCTTTTTCTTCTTTTTCTTTTTGTCTTTGTTCGTACAGTTCTTTTAACATTTGTAATTCTTTTTCTAGTTCAGCAATTCTACTATTTTTGGTTTCTTCTATTTTTCGTATTTCTTCCGTAGTTTGTTGTTTTATTTTTTCTATTTCTTTTTTCCTATCTATCTCTTCATTTTCTTTTTCTATTCTTACCATTGCTGTTAATTTATCTTCTAATTTTAATTCTTCTTTTTCTAACATTAGATATAAATGTTCACCTATTTTCTTATATCTTCGTCCTAGATTAGAAAATACTATTTTTATTTTTGATCCTTTGTAGTTTTCATATATTTTTTCATCTATTATAAATTCTTCTTTATTCATTTTATTGTGAATAGGTCATGTTGATATACATATTCTAAACTATCTATTTGTGATTCTAATTTTGATATTTCATCTCTTTGTGTATCTATTGAATTTTTACTAACTCCGACAAATATATTATAATGTAGTCTTTCTATTCTTATTTTTAATTCTTTACGTTTTTCAGAGATAATTTATTTTAATTCTTTATATTGTTGTACTTTATTCATTTTAAATTATATTCATAATATCTTGGTGGATATCTAAATCTAATTTTATCATAATTAGGTGGTATATGTTTCATTCTTCTGGATTTTAAATGTGTTATTAATTTTGATTCAATACTAGATATTAATGTAATTAAGTAGGCTAGTTTTTGTGGATTTTCTTTTATTTTATTTAGACTTATATATTCTGAATAATTACTAATTAAAGATTCTTTAATTTTTCTAAAAGCTTCTCTATTTTTAAATGGTCTTCGCATAATTAATTAATTATAAGTAAAATATTTTAACTCTAAATCTAATTTTGACTCTAACATATATATTCTAACTCTAACTCCAATATATATCTCTTCCGTAAAGGGAATATTTTGAAAAAAGCAATTTTATGAAAATGAATGATAATATATCTGATGTGATGGTAGATAAATTCAAAATACTTATTTTGTATGCACTTAGAAATATAAAAGTAGCAGATATAAGAAAAATCATATTAGAAAAAGCTTTTGGTGAAAATTACAATACACTTGTTTATTATTTTAGGAACCTGAAATAATTACTCGGGTTATTATCTGAACTCTTCAAGCTATGGTTAAATTGTTTATTGGTAAAAGACTAAGGTTTGTGTATAATTTGAACTTTTACTCTAGTTACCTGCTAGTGTATTTGAAATGTTTGTTGTATAATACCATCCAATTGTTTACTTGATCATTTGGTTAACAATTATATATACCTTGATTCGATATCACTTTTGTCGTGTTAGGATAACGTGACCTTGTAGCGTCCTCATTAGTTTAGCTGTATAAATTTTATGTCTTTAATGGAAATGTCCAATTATTTCTAATTGAAATCTATCCACGTGCCTAAGTAGTTTTCATGCTCACATGCCGCTTTTAATTATTCTCGTATAGTAAGCATTTATTCTGTAGTCCGTACCTCTTAATTTGAGAAGCTACATGTCACCATTCGAAACACGTACATATGGAATGTTTAAATGTACTTTAAATGAATTATGTGCTAAATAAAACTATTTTGCCTCTTTTTCTTTTATACACCATAGTGGTTCTCATTTATATCCCTAGAGTTTTCACGTCTCACACGTCTTCACGGCTCGGTTGTGTATATTCATTAAGTCTAATAAAGTTCATTGAGCCCTATAAGTTCCAGAGTATCCTATCGAGGTCTCTTTTTACACCCTTTATCATTATTTTTGCCTCGAGTATTTTATATATATGTCTACCTCATATGTCCACAGTTTCAAAAGCTCAAGGGAATTATGATCACCAAGGTAACAATCTCAAAGGTTAAATAATCTAAATAATGAAAATCAGTGTTTATGGGTGGCAGCCCAAGGGGTTCTTATACCTAGCACAGGGCCGATCCCAGTTGATATGTTTATGGGTGGCAGCCCAAGGGGTTTTGATACCTAGCACAGGGCCAATCCCAATTGATGTATTTACACGTGGCAGCGCCGATCCTTATTTTGTATTTACCACTGATCAGCTGGTCATTATACCATATGTTTATAAAATAAAGAAATGTAAAGCAACGTAATGAATGTAATGTACATGATTCCACAATTATAAGAAAAGGTGATCTTCTATACTTGCCTATGGTTATACATTGATATCTTGTTTCATTTAAGCTCTTATTTTACATATGGTCACTTTATGCCGTACAAGCTCAGTACCTTCTTTTGTACTGTTGTCCCTATTTCCTGGGGGCACTGCATTCATGCCGGTTATTAGAAGGAAAAAAAAATTCTTGTCTTATAATGATCGATTTCAGCTAATGGTTGGTATGCTTCGTTCATTTCAGAGTTGCCGATTCTAGAGTTTACTTTGGTTTGTATATTTAATGGTACTACGGGATCTGTCCTGACTAGTGATTAGACATTTCTCATTTTAGAGGCTTGTAGACAATTTTTGTTGTGGGTCAAGTGATTAGTTACAGTCCAAGTGTCCCTATGTTATACTTTTGTTGCATTTGTGTTATCTTCATTATGCTTCCTTGTTTTAAAATTTAACTTGTCCTTGACAGTTCACTAATATTTTTTGGTTTGGTTTTAAGTTATATGTCCAGTCAAGTGTAGCACCAAGTGCTAGTCGCGCCTCTATGATTTTAGGGCGTGACATTTGGGGCGTGAGATGAATCTTATAGACTTCTAACCTATGGGTACTCAAGTTACTATAAGGTTACCCAGAATGCTAATGGAAACAACATGTACAAGTAAATGGGGGGATTTTATTTTTTTGAAAATTCTTCACACAAACCTCAACAAGTGCGAGTTGAATGCAATCTTTGATTTGAATTAAAGATTTGGAGAAATCATGGGATTATGTCTCCTTAGAGGTGACGCATGTGGGACAATATTGGTTTATCATGGGATTTAGTTGTTAATTAATTGACAGGCTAGGTCTAAGATCATTGGGGTCAATCTTTCGACAAAACCACAACAATTTCACCCATTGACTCTTTCAAGCACCTAATAGTGTGGAGTTTATATAGCCACCCAAAACCTCAACCAAGCATCCCTATTTATAGGATGATGCTCTTGACATGATTTACACTTCTGAAACACTTATTTCTAAGATTGCAAAGGGTATTAAACCATAGGCTTAGTTGTTCACCATTTCTTTGTCCCCCGATAATCCTATTTTAAGGATGTTATGGGTTGCCAAATGTTTACAAAAATCCCTCTTTTGAGGATGACAAAGGGTTTCTAGAGCTTTGAGCTTTCATCCATCAAACCCATTTGGATATTTGGAGTTTTCACCTATTAAATTCTAACACATAAACTCAAGCAATGGTGAAATCCTTACTCAACAACTAATATCCATGCAAACACAATAATACCCACATACAATCACACTCTAGTTCAACATAATTCCAAGACTAAATTACTTAGCTACTCATCAAGAAAGTAAAAAGAGATATACCATGTGGTTCAACCAAAGCATTCATTATTCAATATGAAACTAATAAATTTTAGCCTCCAAGGTTGATTGCACACTTGCCCAACTAGGGTTTCTAGCTTAGAATTCAAAACTATATTATGAGATAAACAATACCCAAAGAAGAAAGGATTTTTTCTTATATATGATTTGGGATTCGTCCTTAACATTTTAGAATTCTGCCCTTGGGCCAGTTCCTACTGATCTGCGAACGTGTGTATTTGACCGCAATTACAGCAAAGCGACCACAATTAGGTTCCACGATGGTACTTTGCTGACCACCTGGACCGACGGCGACTGCGGTCTGAGGATAGCGGTCGCGATAACTGAGGTTGACTGCTTCAGTTTTCTAGTTACACTCCTTTTGCTTCCATGTGCTCCATTTTTATCTCTATTCCACAAATTCTCACCTTCTTCACTTCATATCTGCAAAATATTGGTGTTAGTGCGCTTAAATTTGAATAATGCCTTATTTTCTAATACAAAACATGGTAGTGTGTGTGTATAATTTGTATGAATGAGTGGTAGGATTACCACTCATCAAGTTTACTACTTGAATAGTTGTTATCATTTGTTGTTTTATAGGGTAGCTAATTTCCTTATCATGATCATATGTCTATTAATCATTATGGTGAAGAGTTGGTTTGGTGGACATCACGGTCTTGTGCAAGGTGACAACAATTATAAATGTGTAGGTCCTGGTGCATCGTGATCTTGTGATCTAAGCCAAAATCATGAAAGAATTTAAGTGGGTTAGGCTGTGGGTTATATTTTTTTCATCACAATTAGGTGCCATGCAATTGCGGCAGAACATACCTTTATAGTATATTTAATTCTTATTTCAATATTAAATTCTATAACTAAAATTTTAAAGCTTCAAAACTAATATTTAGCAGATTTAAAAGATATTTTCATGATTCCTTTATTTTGTATGCTTCACATATGCTTGGTACATATATGTTACACATTTTCACATGCTTTATTCATGATTTTGTCTTTAAAGATTGGTTTTTAAAATTTTAAATTTAATTTTTTTGGTAAAGTTAAAGAATGATAAGTTGATTATTTTAGAATAAATTTTTATTTTGTTTTTAATGAAATTTCAAAGCTAAACGTCTTTTAAAATTTGGTAGCATTATTTTCAAATGTAATTAAAAAGTTTTCCTTGTAAGATTAGGGTTAATTTTTGGACACAAAAATTCAAGTATGATATTATGGATGTCTATGATTTTTTCTGATATTGTATCTATATTTGACTATATTGAATTTGTTTTGAAGCCCTTCAAGAGGGAAAGACTTCATTCGATCTCTTCAGGATTTTTAAGGCAAGTTGAAACTTCCATAAACTCTTTTTTGATGTGTTGATGTGTTAGTTGAGTGTAAGAGAAGTATGAAGATATTTGAGTCCCGTATAGATGGGATAATGAGCATATATATGGGTATCAGTACATTATGAAGGAATAAAAGTAACTAATTGACTCTTAGAACTTGATTTCTTAGATCTTTGATTTTTGTGCTATATTTGTCAAGTATTTGAGTTCTTGGTGCGTTGATTAACTTATTATCATGTTGGGAGAATGGATTATTTTTATCCTTTATTTCATGGATAAATTGCAAAGTGAGGATATATTATTGATAATCATGAGGTTGGACTACTATTGATTTTCTATTATGTTCCATATTCCCCCAATTTATATGCATATTATCATAATTTTGTTAGTTGTTTCCTTATGGTATTCAGCCAAATCCAGACATTGTGCTTTACTTGAATGTAATAATCCTTCAGGTTATTTTCTCAATTTACACATGCTTATACTATTTAGATCCTTCTCACAGTGGCTATAGGTCATTTATGACTTATCGAAACTGCTGGTTTGGTATCATACAATTTGTTTGGATTTTACATTCTTTTTTCTATGTTGGAGCTTTTGCTATTAAGAAACTGATCTGGGACCAATACTCCAAGTAAATGCCCTCGAATGAGATTTCCAATAGAGCCATCACCTCCATAATGTTAATTTTAAGCTATGAGAACCCTTAGTTTAGGATCTAAGGTTTTTAGACTCATTTTGGGCAATTGGGTGGATTCTATAGAAAGGGAACTATAGGTGTGGACCCATATTTAGTGGAAGTGATTTGGATGAATGTTTTTACTGTTTCATTGAGTTAATAATGTTGAATTTGGTACGATATCATAGTTCATTTTCACACACAAAGTTAAGAATGAGTTTTGAGCACTCGGTCGAAGTCAATTTTTGACTTGGCAACTGCTTAATTGGTCATTTAACCGCTTAATCAATAGTCATTTTAGAGACATTGTTTCACTTTAGCGTCCCTGGCTATTTGTCCAAGGGTCACTTATGAAATTAATGTCCGCTTTAGAAGATATCACTTTAGTATCCAAGGTACCACTTTAGTGATGCTCGTGTCCATGTACCCAAACACTTTGTTGGTCAAACAGTCGCTTTAGCAACAATCACTTAAGCGACTAGGTGACCGCTTTGGTGGCATCGGCGGATTATTTAATCCTCTTTCTTCATCTAATTTTTCCTTATTTTCCCCAATATTTCCCACTCTTTTGAGAGCTTGAAGAGAGGGAAAGTACGGAGAGTCATCAATTGAAGCTAAGGTAAATTAGTCTAATGATCTTTTTTCTTTTTCCATTATTTTCCCCATCAACTTTTATCCCATTTCATGATAAATTCTTAGAAATTAGATCTTTAAATCCTTGAAATTTTTAGGGCCGACTGGGACCCTGATTTGCATCCCATTTGTTCTCAAATTTTGAGCAACATTCCTTGTCATTCAAGGGACCTTGTGTTAGATTTGATTTTGGATTCTATTTTCGAGCTCCGCAGGATCGTTCTTGACCCAAATTTTGACCCAACCCTTTATATAGCAACATGGGACTTGTATTACTGTTATTGATGTGTAGAATAGTACTTTGATAGTGTGGCTGTCTTTTTGAATCTTGGAGAAAATATTAGCAATTTATGGGCTACTAGAGACATGCAATTCAAGAACGAGGTAGACTTTGGTCTAATTTTTTTCATAAGATGATATGTATTAAAGGTAGCATGCTAGGTGGATATGATAGTATATGTTTATTATTAGAATATCTTGACTTAGACTAATTTAGGAGTTTGGGGATAAATGGATGAATCAGCCCTTAAGATGAAATTCTTCTTATGGTCATAGAATCCTATAACCCATGATAACCATGTGATCATAGTTGATGCTAAGGACCCTTTAGTATAAGGTTTATTATTTGACCTAATGAATTGGTTCATAGTTCTCTCAATTCTAGTACTACTATCATTCTAGTAATACACTGTTGGGCCGGAGGTGGTAGTTACGATACTAGTTAGACTCCAGGCTAGTAATCTAACCTTATTTAGGATGTAGCTTTATTCTATAGATTCCTAGATGATTATGATTGTATTGTTTTGATATTGGTTATGGAATGCATAGATTACAGTACATTTATTCTCACTTAGATGTATGATTTAGATTAAAAAACATGATTTTATTACTATTTTCTAAATAGTATTTACTCCCACCTTTCACTTCTAAAATGGATTCTTCTATATCGAAAATTGTACCACCTTATTTACTGATTTATGACCTTTTTGAACCGAAGATGATTTTTTGTAAATTAGGTTGGGAATGATTTTGCTCCATCGTTTATCCACTCTTTTACCACTATTAATTACTTTTGTCGGGATACATATTTCCATCATTTCTACACTTTCATGTTGTTTTAGTCTTGGAGTTGATCTCGGGTAATGGTTTTACAAACTTATACTCTTTTAGTCATAGTTTGAGTCTGTGCACTTATTATATATACATCTCTTTGGTACTGGAAGGAGTAGATTAATGATAATGTTTGAAAATTCAAGATCAAGACCATGTAAGAGTACACAAATATTCCTAAATCTCTGAGGGACTGATTTGTCAGTGAGCCATCATGCTAGAGAAGAGAGGTCAATGTCGGTCCTACCTTTGCAAGCTGTTGAACTAGAGGAGATTTATACATTTATAAAATTTAATTCATTTATATGTTTTCCCTATCAGCAACATATTATTTGGTGCTTATATCTATAGGTCTTATGATTGTTGTTTCTTGATTATTGATGGAACCTCTTGGATTTATGGGGCCCCTATTAGCTAATGTTTGTATAAAATAGCTTGTTATTTCATTATCGTTATTATAGTCAATTCATGTTATGTCGTTTATGGACTGGTACTAAGGTTAGAGGTATAATTTTGATATCTTTCCTTTTTACAGTAAATTACATTATGAAGGTTCATCTCAAAGTTAGATGTTATGATAGGGACCCTGATTATGCTAGCATTAGCTTTGGACTTAGTTAGGATCCCCTGGAGAGGTTAGGTTGACTACCTTAGGCTATTACCTTTTATTCTTGTATACTTACATGTATATATATATCTAGCTATGGTATACAAAATATCCCTCTCTTACCTTGTTTATTCAAATTGTACGTGTATTCCTTGGCCTTGTATACTACTATACATCCTTTTCCACTCTTTATTTGTATATTGGCAAGTGATATATGGTATAGTACTTTAGTTCCTTAATAATGCTAGAATAGGATAGTTTATCCTTATTGCTTCTCTAACTTTATTATATTAGCTTCCTGGATAGTTTTCTATATTTTATATTCTTTCTTTGCATGTTATCTATATTTGCATTATCTTTGGAGCTGAGTCGACAGTTTTCTTCTAAGAACCACATGTTTGGTACTCATACTAAATGTCTACAACCTTCAGATCATAGTATAGTATCTCTTCGTTATTGTGTGCATTGTGCAGAGTATCTATGGATTAGAAATTTTGTGAGATCTTATAGAATTTAAAGTATTACTACTCTCTCTTACAAATTAGACTGTTCTCTACGTTATATTCAAACACTGGTTGTACTTATATATTTATTTAGTATGGAACTTTGTACTCTTATTGTATTAGAAGCTTTTGTACTAACTTCACTGAGTTTTGGGGTTGTATTATATGTATTGGTCTTGTTATCATATTTATTTTGCCATTATTTTTTATTTCTTTGGATAGTCTGTTACTAGTTGTTTTGAATTATCGGTTGTCTTAACTATTGGTGATTGTGGTATGTGTCATCAAGAATGGAGTAATTAGGTCGGACAAATTGGTATCATAGCCTAAACTTACTGGTCAACAAGAGCTAAGTGTCTAGTAGAGTCTTTTGGCTCAGTACAAAGACGTCTGTATCCTATCTGCAGGAAGCTACAAATTATTCTTACAAAATTCAAAAGAAATTGTCAGCTAAGTGGACGTAGACCGAGATGAAAGCCTGAAGAAATGAAGTTAGATGGAATTCTACTTATGATTTCTTAAATTCTTAAATACTTAAAAATCTATAGAGTTCCTATTACTATGATTTTAACTAATTTTCTATGCTTTTCTTGAGTATGTTACACGATTCAGATTGGGGCTAAAGTTGATGATACTATTAAATTTTTACCAAAATTGTTATTTTTGCTATGGTTGAATGTTCTAGTCCTTATTATCCTACTAATTGTGATATTTTATCTTATTTAGCCTATATTTCTTTATTGCTTGACGAGTATAAGTCTAAACCGGGTTACAAAAATACTATTAATACAATGATTGATAAATTTTAAAAATATTCTTTTTCTACTTCCCCCATTTACTTAGTTGGTGTTATTATAAGCCCGTGTATGAAATATAATACTATGTCTTTGCTTCTCTTATTTATTTTGCTTTAAAATAAAATCTGAAGAAGAACCTTCTTGTTTTATAGCTATGTTGAATACTAATATTGATATGAAAAAAATTATAATTTCATTATGTTGATTTAATTGACAATATTTTACCTTCACATATTACTCCCTCTTCTCGTCAATCTGCTGAACCATCTTCTTTCAAAAGACAAGCACATGGTGTGCCTGCTTATGGTATTTTTGATCTATCTGTTGGGTTTAGATTGCATTCCTTATCACATAGAGTCATGAATTGTCAAGAACTTAACTAATATCTTAGACACCATACAGAGCATCCTATAGGACAAATCAACATACTGGAATGATGGAAGAAAACTGAATGAAAATATCCTGTACTTTCAAGATTAGTTGAAGATATTTTAAATTTTTCAATGTCAACCATTGTATCAAGGAACGTCTTTAGTCAAGGACGGTAGAGGATTGGAGACAACCAACACTCATTGGATGGCAATGCGATGAATGTTCTAGTTTGCCTTAAAGATGAATTAGAAAGGAACAATGAAATCAAGGAATGTTTGTGGATCCGGAAGACGAAGAAGATTTTGAAAAAATAATTACTTCAAGAGAGAATTTGGCACAATCAAGCCCAATGCATGGATTTGGTTTCGTTGATTTTGACTATCCTTAGCCAATTATCATTAATGTTAACATAGGTAAATTGGAATAAAAATGATGAAAGTTTTGTAGGATTTATAATTAATCTATTGAATTTTCATTTTCAATTTATGTTTGCAAAATTTGTGAATGTAATTGCAACCTTTTAACTTGTATGTTTTGAAGCGTTTTGCAATCATTCAATTATAAGGTTTATTTACTATTTCCATATTCTTCCATCTTAATTGAATATTTTGTATGAATTAAATACTTTTAATATATTATTATCAAACTTTACATAGACATAAAAATATATATTAAAAATAATGTTAGTATTACTTAAACAAGTATTGACATATACAAATTTTATATATGTTTAACTTTTAACCTTTAAGTAGTATATGTCAATACTTAAATATATTCAAACACTATTTCTTTAAGAAGTATATGTTGTTGAATATTGTATGTATATTTTTTAAAATAGTAGTTTATGTTGTGGAATATATTCTACATATATTATATTTAGCAGAAGTATATGTTGTTGAATATATTGTATGTATATTATATTAAGTATCATATACTGTATGTATATTTTAGGCAAAAGGCATTGATAGACACTCAAACTTGTTGCGAAAATTCACTTAGACCCCTAAACTAAGCTATTCGTATCTGACCCCTAACCCCCCTAAATTTTATTCCAATTGGTCATTTTTTGCCTATGTGGCACTGCGCGTGCAGTGCCATCGTGGGAGGCGCGTGAGGAGCATTTTTTTTTTAACTAATTTACGAATAAAAAGATGCCAAGTGGCATTGAGGACCCCAAAATTTTTTTAATAACAATTTTTTTTAAAGACTAAACGCCCCAAAAAGCATTAGAGGGCCCCAATATTTTTTTTTTTTAAAATAAAACTGAATTTAAAAATAATTCTATTTTTTATTTTCATCTTTTAAAAATTTTTATAATTTCTTTTTTAATAATTAGTTTTTTATTTTTATTTTTTAAATAATTATATAATTATTTTTTCATAAATTGAATCCTTAATGCCATTTTCTATTTTCATTTTAAAAAGTTTTATAATTTTATTAATAAATAATTAATTACTTTTTAAATAATTTTTTAATAATTTATTTCATTTTTAAAATTTTTTTGTAAATAATTATTTTTTTAGTTTATTTTTTAAATAATTTTATAATTATTTTTTCATAATTTATATTCTCAAAGCCATTTTTTATTTTCATATTTCAAAAAACTTTATAATTTTTTTTTAAAAATAGTTTGTTAATAATTTATTTCATTTTTTAAAAAATTTTATAATTTTTTTAAATAAACAGTTTTTTATTTTTATTTTTATAATAAATTCAAAATTATTTTTTCATAATTTGGATTCTTAATGCAATTTTTTTATTTTCATTTAAAAAAGTTTTATAATTTTTTTAATATTTAATTTTTTATTTTTTAAATAATTTTTTAATAATTTATTTCATTGTTTAAAAAATTTTATAATTATTTTTTAAATAGCTAGTTTTTAATTTTTATTTTTATAATAATATTATAATTATTTTTTTATAATATATATCCTCAATGCCATTTTTATTTTCATTTTTTAAAATTTTTTATAATTTTTTTAATAATAATATTTTATAAAAAATAATTTTTTAATCATTTATTTCATTTTTAAAATTTTTTTATAATTTTTTAAAATGATTAGTTTTTTATTTTTATTTTTTTTTAATAATTTTAGAATTATTTTTTAATAATTTCCTCAGTTCCATTTTTATATACTTTTTTTAAAAAAGTTATAATTAATTTTTAATAATATTTGGACCCACAATGCCACTTGTCAGCTTCCAATTAGCTCGTTTTGCCACATCATCGCGTGTGTGCAACACACACTTTGAGGTTTTTGCTGATAGGGAAAAAATATCCAATTGGAATAAAATTTGGGGGATTTTGGGGTCAAATAAGAACAAGTCTTAGTTGAGGGATCTGAGTGAATTTTCGTAACAAGTTTGAGTGCCTGTTGATGACTTTGACTTATATTTTATTAGTAGTATATTTAATGTATATATGTATGCATATTTTTTATATATTCTTTCAGTAGTATTTATTAAATTTTTATATACATGCATATACATACATGCAAACATATATATATACAACAACAACAACAAACCCAGTGTATTCCCATACAGTGGGGTCTGGGGAGGGTAAAATCTACGCAGTCCATACCACTACCCCTAGAGAGGTAGCAAGGCTTTTTCCGATTGACCCCCGACTTAGGACAAAGAATAATAAGCAAATTCATAATATAGCATGAAACAAGATGGAACAATAGAAATAAAACACCCACATATAATACCCTATACTAACAAACCAAAGGCACCCCACCTACTAACCTCCACCCCAAAGCTCTCCTAACTACTGACTATGACCCACCCACAGGCACTAATCTTCTACCCTAATTTGCGTCCTCTAAACCTTCCTATCTAGGGTCATGTCCTCAGTAAGCTGTAACTATTCTATGTCATCTCTAATCACTTCCCTCCAATATTTGTTCAGCCTACCCCTACCCCGCCTGAAACTATCCAAAGCCAGCCTTTCAAACCTATGAATTGGGGCATCTATGCTCCTTCTTCTCACATGCCTGAACCATCTTAATCGAACCTCCCACATCTTGTCCTCCACCAAAACCACTCTAATATTCTCCCGGATACTCTCATTCCTAACCCTATCACTCCTAGTAATCCCACATATCTAACACAAAATCCATACTTCTGCCACCTTCATTTTTTGGATATGGGCATTCTTCACTGGCCAACACTCCGCTCCATAAAGCATAGCCGAATGGATTGCCACTCTGTGAAATTTTCCTTTAAGTTTGAGTGGCACCTTCTTCTCACACAACACTCCTGAGGC
The DNA here is from genome assembly GCF_002878395.1 of Capsicum annuum. NCBI lineage: Eukaryota > Viridiplantae > Streptophyta > Magnoliopsida > Solanales > Solanaceae > Capsicum > Capsicum annuum. The sequence goes on from NC_061114.1 coordinate 105,611,222, forward strand.
AATCCTTTACTTCATCCAACCTGTTCCAGTACGGTGAGAGATATAAAAGTAGTATATATACATATACTACTTATATATATATATATACATATATAAATAGTATATGCTGGATGTATAGGTATGTATATATTTTTATACTCTTTTAAGTAATATATATGGAATGTATATGTGTGTAAAATTTTTGTGTATTCGTTTAAGCTATATATATTGAATGTATATTTATGTATACTTTTTGTATATTTTTAAAAAGTTGATGAGTGGTAATCCTACCACTCATTCATACTAATTCTACACACACACTACCATATTTGGTATTAAAAAATAAGGCATTATCTGGATTTAAGTGTACTAATACCCACATTTTGCGTATATGAAGTGAAGAAGGTGAGCATATGTGGAATAGAGCTAAAAAGGGAGCAAATGAAAAAAAAGGAGTGCAGTGGGAAACCTGAAGCAGTCAACCTTAGTTACCGCAACCGCGGTCTGAGAATAGTGGTTGGCACTAGTATAGGTGGTCAGCAAAGTGCGATCACAGAATATAATCACGGTCGCATAGCCGTGGTAGCGGTCAAACACACGCGATCGTGGATCAGTGGAAACTGACCTAAGAGCAGAATTGTAAAATGTTATGGACTAATCCCAAATCTTTTATAAGTAAAAACCCTTTCTTCTTTGAGTATTGCTTCTCTCATAGTACTCATAGGTTTGAAGTTTATAGCATTTACTCCTTGCGATTCGATCCTAATTTACATTGGGTTACTTGATAACGTCTGCCTCACCCCTCAAATATGGGAGTGAGTTGAGCGTTTTCAGAAGTATATATTGAATGTATAGATGTATGTATATTCCTTAGTAGTATTTATTAAATATATTAATGTTGTATGTTTATTCTTTAAAGTAGAATTATAAGTAGTAAATTTTGAATTTTTATATGTATGTATATATTTTATTCTTTTAAGTGGCATATGTTGATTTCGCAAATTCAAATTTCAAGTTTTTAACACTACACTTCTAATTTTAAATTTAAAATTCAAACTAAAACATACAAAATTCGATAAGTTGATTTAATTACATGCTTAGAAATTCATAAAACATGCAAACATTAATTTATAAAATTACATAATTGGAAATTCATAAACATGCAAACTTAAAATCTTAAATTGATAGAATTACATAAATAGAAAATAAAATAACAAACTAAGTAGTCCTAACTCCTACCAAACTACAACTTCGTTCTGCCTCATAAAATGTCCCATCAAAGTATCCAAATCACAATTATTAAAAGTACAATTACATAAATTACATTGATAATGTCTATCATTTAATCGATAAAAATAAAGTCATACAAAAATTCATATATGACGTTGTTGAGTGGCGATGGAGGTGGAAGAGGATTACTATTATCCATTAAATATGATAGTTGAAAACTGAAAGTTGAAAACTTAATATGGATAATAATTAGAAGAGCATAAATGGCGATTGTATGAAAATGTAGAGAAATATAGTGGTACTATAAAATTGATTGACATTTGTGAATCTTTAGGTTATGGAAAAAGATGAAAAATAATGAAATTTAAATTTCAAAATGTCAAACTTGAAAAGTTGAAATAGAAAATTTAAGGGCCCACTTGATGTCTTGAATAATTAAACATTTAGATTTGAGATTGAAGTTGAACTTTTGAATTTGAACTTCCAAATAAAATTAAAAATTTCAAATTTCAATTTTAAAATGGAAAAAATTTTAATTTCAAAAGACCTTCAAAATTCAAATTACTATTATTTTTTTTAATTGAGCCCAATTCCATCCCAATAAGGCAAACCAATTGACTAAAACTGGATCGACCCAATAATCCTAGTCCAAAATTCTTAATGGGCATGGGTTGGGCCAATATTGTTAACTTTAATATTGGGCTCAACATGGACCATCCCACTTATGCCAAGGATGGATTAGACCCGAACTCAAGAATAATAAATTAAATGGTTGTTTGATCGGGTCAACCCAGAACAACTAATATTAATAGGTTTAATTAGGATCGAGTATAGGGTTTTGATAAGTTGGTATCATAACTCTAGGTTTGTTGGTTGTAATATAAGCCAAGTCATATAGATTGGTGTCAAGATATCTATTATCTATGTTCAAGAGTCTATTGAAATTGAGGGAATTTCTTTTCTTCTTCTTATAATTGGAAGATTGAACTCACTAATAACTAATATTCTTATTTTATTTTCACACATATTGTAAGAACTTGTTCTACAATGGATAAAGGTTAGGAGTTTGTACTAGCACTTAAGGCCACTACATATTCTGAGATACGTGGATGTGGTAAAGATGTAGTAGAGGTTGAGCTAGGAGTCGAGAGAAGATAGAGCTTAGATGGATACTCAAATTCTAACAAAAGTAGAGTCCTAAGGGCTAAGTATAAGGTGATCATGACTAGATTCAAGTTGAAAAGGTGGAATAAATTTTTCCACCACCTGGGTTTATTACTATCATGTCCTCAAAGAAGCCTTAGTTTGTTTGTTAGGTGTTCCATTTCAAGGTTCAAATTTAGAGTGATGGTCTAAACCTTTAAGGAGTTGCCCTTCTTAGTGACTTAGGAACCAATAGGCCAACCCATTATTACATTAGCAAGATATGATGGTAACCTTTACTGGGTATAAAAGCCATTAGTGTGGCTAGTTTGGTGATGCTAATATGGAGTAGAGGAGATTTGAGGGGTTAAAGAACATATAACTACCTCAGTTTTTGGGTGGACAGAGTAAGGATGCTTATGAGTTTCTAGTAAGTCATAATGAGATTCTTTAGAATATGGGGTTAGTTATACAACTTTTCAAATGTGTGGTCCTACTAAACAATGGTGGTGATCCTGTGCTAACTAAAGACCTGTAGAATTTTCTTCGATGACTTAGGAGTTGTTTGACTAGGCTTTTATTATCCGATTTATCTCTTTTAGCTTAAGAAAGAAGCAGAGAGATCAGTTTGGCCACTTGACTTAAGATGGGATTTCAGTAAATGAGTATAAGGATCGATTCTATATAGTGTCTTGCCATTTTATGGTGATCTTAATTGATGCTACTGAAAGGATTTGGAGATTTATTAAGGTTTTAACATTTATGATTTGAGAGGTGACATTTCATATATCTTAATCATGGGCTACTTTATTGTGGGTGCTTGAGGTGGATAAGTTGTTCGACCTCATTCACTTTGAGAAGATTGGGGATTTAAGGAACCCCATACTTCTTATAAGTTTTATGGTACCTTATCTAGAAATATGGATTCTTTCAAGAAAGTTTTTTATCCTCAACTGATTAAACACACTTATACAACTATTTAAGAATTCGATGGTTGGTGTTTTGGACTTGACTCTTTTAGTTTTGGGAAAGTTTCTCAAGGTTCTTAATAGAGATTTTTAGGTCTCGGTGTCCATTCTAGTTATATTAGGTATTTTGATCCTTTTAATTTGTCTTAGGAGGATACTAATCATGTTAGTTTTTTAGCATGTGGAGAGGCCTACTAAATAATTTTAGGATCTATCTAGGATTGCAACACCATTAGCTAAGGGTCGTAGTGAGCCTCAAAAAGGTAGTGACGCACAACCAGTTAGTAAAGGAGATGGTAAAGGAGTTACACAAACATGATGTTACATGACTTGGAGTAATACTTTTTCAAGTAAACCCCTAGTAGAGCCTTCTATTGAAATTGTGACAGGTATCATCCTAGTATTCCTTAGACATTCCTCAATATTAATTTATCCAAATTTAATATTCTCATATATATCTATTTATTTTACCCTCAAGCATGATATAATGTGTGAGCATCTTGTTCTGCCTATTCATGTTCTATCATAGTAGGTGATTCTGTAATGGTGAATCAGGTAAAATAATCATACATTGTGATTCATTTGAGTAAGTTACTTGGGTTTATTAATATATCAGATATAGTTAATTTGGATGTGCTTTTATTCTTGGTTTGCTTTCCCCGTATCATTTTATCTTAGATCTTCATACTAAGATAGTTACCACGGTCATGCTAGGTGTACTAAGGTTTGATTGGAAGTTCATATACTAAGATGGTGATTTATTTCCTTATATTTAATGTTTGGTTGAGAATAAAATGTCTTTCTTACTTTAATTTTGTTAATGATACCAATACTAAAATGCCTTCTTTGAGATCAGTGAGGGCGGTTAGAGTATTTTAGAATACGTTTTCTATAGACCTAACAAGATGTTCCTCCAAATAGAGAAATTAATTTTGGCATTAATTTGGGGTGAGAAACCTACAATATTTCCATTATTCCTTAGCAAATGGTTTTGGTGGAGTTGAATGAGTTGAAGAATCAATGGAAAGACCTCTTGTTTAAAGGATTCATTTGACCCTATGTTTTTCCTTGGGGTGATTTGGTGTTGTTGTAAATAAGAAGGATTGGTATATGTGGATGTATATTTATTAAAGATATTTGAATAAGGTTACCATCAAGAACAAGTATCGTCACTTGTGAATTACTTATTTGTCTAACCTCAAGCTACTTTGATGTTTTTAAAGATTGACTTGAGGTTAGTGTACCATTAGTTAAGGATTAGGGCATTAGATATCCATAAGATGGCTTCTAGGACTCGATACAACCATTATAAGTTTTTGGTTATATCATTTGGTATAATTAATGTTCTAACAAACTTTAATGAGTTGATGAATAATGTGTTTCGACCTTATCTTGATTTCTATGTGATTGTGTTCATCGTGATATCTTGATTTATTTCAAGATTATGGAAGATCATATGTAATATTGGGGAATTGTGTTTCAAAAATTGAGGGATGAAAAGATGTATGCTATGTTCTCGAAGTGTGAGTTTTAGGTAAGCTCTATCATATTCTTGGAGCATATAGTGTCCAAAAAGGGTATTATCATCGATTTGGCCAAGGTAGAGGCCGTTTGAGAATAGTTTGACCTACTTCAACTATTGAGATATAGAGTTTTGTCATTTTAGCTAGCTACTGTAGATGTTTCCTTCATGGCTTTACTAATATTACAACTCCATTGACTTGGTTAACTTAGGTAACTATTTTTTTTAGTTGTACAATGTGCGTAAGGTATGATTTCAAAAGCTTAAGTCTTTTTTGACTTTCAACACCTTTATTGAATTTATCTGTGGAGGGTAAAGATTTTACCGTATATTGTGATGCTTTACGAATTGGCCTTAAAGATGTGTTAATGCGAAAATAGAAGGTTATAGCCTATGCTTAGAGGCAGAATAAAACCCATAAGAAGAACTACCCTATTCATGACTTGTTAGTAGAGGCAGTTCTTATTTTGAGGTAGTGGCAGCACTAAATGTATGGGGTTAATTGTGATGTGTTCACCAACCATCATATCCCACAATACATATGTAACAAGAATGATCTGAAGTTGACATAACTTAGGTGGTTGGAATTACTCAAGGATTATGACATGACTATTTTGTATCACCTAGGAAAGGGTAATGTAGTGGAGGATGCTTTGAGTAGGAAGGCAGTTAGTATGGGTATTCTTTCCTTATAAATGTAGAAAAAGTGACCTTTGGTTATAAATGTTCAAAGATTGGCTAATAGATTTGAGAGACTAGTATTCCTGACCCTGGTTGGATTCTTGCTTCTATTGAGGCAGGGCCTTTATTGGCATAAATGATTTAGAACAAGAAGTTCATGGATGGAAAGTTTTGCATTACTCAGAACAAAGTGTTGGAAGGTAAAGCTAAGGAAGTGATTCTTGATTCGTAGGGCGTTTTGATGATCAAAAGTTAGATTTGTGTTTCTAGAGTTGGTGATTTAACTTGATTGATTATGAAAGAGGATCATAATTTAGCTATTCTATTTATATCGAGAAAACCAAGTGTATAGTGTCCTGAAGTAGCATTACACATGGTGTAGGATGATGAAAGAAAATGTGGAGTTTGTGGCTAAGTGTTTATATTGTCAGAAAGTGTGGTCTGCAACTAAAGAGTGATCATATATGATTCTGACATGAATTTAGTCTACACCCTAGATGGTACATAGTACATAGAACTATGAGTCATCCCAAGGAAACCCTTGGCACTAGTATATGACTACAAATGTAATATTTAGTGGAAGTATAAATTATAAAAAGTTAGATAAGGGAAATTTAATAAAACTAATTATCCTAAGAGAAAATATACTAAGGAATTTGACATAAATATCTAACACAACTGAAGAAAACTCTTTTTGTTTGAAAGCCTCTAATAACTAAAGATGAGTTACTGGGACCAAGTCCCTAAAAAACAAATAATTAAAAGTGAAACAATTAAAGTAAACTACAACTATCCCTGAATCATAAGGACTCACCAAATATGCTGAAATGAGTACTGGGAGCGTATCTAACTGCATCTCTGAGAGTAAGCACCTGAATTTACAACATAAATAATATCTCTCAAGAGAAAACATATGGTATTTATGCTTGATTTTTACTAAGCATGTGGCATATGAAAGTCATGAGTAAATATGTAAATCATGTTGAAAAAATTGAGATCGAAGATATCATGTACAAATTGAAGTACAATGACCCATATAATTTATAAATAAAAACTAAAAAGTTGTATTATTTACCTAACATATAAAGTAATTATGTATGAACTAAGAATTATTGGGTCATATGCATTTGTTATTCTTAAATAATTTTTTGGAGAGTCTATTATAACTGATATAAACCATGTGAGAAACCATGGAGTTAAATGTCTGGACCATATGGAGGAGGGTTGCTCTATACCTTGACATTGATAAAGAACTTAAATTGAGATGGATTCACTAAAATGAGGCTCAAAGGGGATAAATATAGCCCATTCTGGCATGCAGTTTTAGAGTATAAGTTATTTGGAACCTGTATACTGCTTTGTGCTAAATACAATTCCCAATACTGTATAGCTAGCTTCTTAATAATTTAAACTGATATCTATTATGTATGGGTTATATATATTGAGATATCCATATCGTAATTAACATAAAGTCTTTCACTCCTTAACTAAATTTGAAAACCCCAAAACAAACTTGCTCATTTTGGAACTTAGCTTGACCATACCTAGATAGTTAAGTGATGTTTAGGCCATATTCTTTCATAGAAATGGATCCTTATCTTAAGTTCATAAAGTTTTTAGTCTTTTCATCCCTCAACTCTCCTAGGAAAAATTAATCAATAAAAGTATAAACAAAGTCCTCTACAATTATAGGACACATTTCTACCACGATTGTCTTTCCACTAAGTATAGTATAACTAAGCCACATTCTTATGCTAATAGAAAGTCAAATCAACACCCTCCACCTCATTAAGCTACATAACCTGGAGATTTTTTTTCACCTCATCAATGAATTTTGTGGGTATTCCTTAACCCTTGTTCCAAATAACTCTGGTGGGTTCATGTAAACTATGTCCCTAACTCTAGAAATAGTTGACCCATAATTTGGAATAGCAGGGGCTACTACTTGCAGATTAACCTACGTAGTCATGGAATATGCATACAACTAACTAGCATTATGGAACCCAACATCAGCAACTTATTTATTTAGTAGAGTAGGTGGATTAGCCTTTTGATTATTTCTTTATCCCAAATTTCTACTTAGATACATTATCTTAAATGCATAGAGTGTGAATTATAAGGTTAATAGAGTTAAAATATATCACACATTACAAAACATGAAAGAAGGGCAGGTTTCCTAAAGTATTTTGTAGCCTATTCCTCATAAGTGTGTCATGCTTCAAACTATTAATAAAAACTATACCAAATGCAGATTTTCAAACATACAAGGACTCTAAAACTAGGACATTGATACCAATTTTATCACAACCCGAGTCTACGTCCTAGGCATGACACAATACTTAAAACCACAAGTGACCCCAAGTGAACCCTTAGTACTGACATAGTACTAAAAGTGAAATACTAAAATACTAGGTTCCAACATAAATCATGAAAATACAGATAAGGGAAATTTTGAAAAAGTTGAATATTCCACAAAAAATATACTAATGAAGTTGTCATGAATATTTGACACAATTGATGAAAACTAACTGTGTTTTAATGCTTTTAATGACTAAAGATGAGTTGCTGAAACAAGTCCACAACTAACCCAACATTTAAAAAATGGAAAATTTAAAGTTAACTATAACTATCCCCAAATTATAAGGACTCACCAATAATGGTGAATCAAGTGTTAGTAGCATATCTAATGGCATGGATATGAGTGAGAACCTAAATCTACATCATAAATAAGATGCAACATCAGAGAAAGTATATGGTAAATACATTTAAATATACTAAGGATATAATATATGTAAATCATGAATAAATATATAATTCATGCTAAAAAATAAAATCAGATACATTATGCATGACCTAGAAAACTATATTATTTAGATAATACATAAACAAATCATGTTTAAACTTAAAACTTTTGGTTCATGTACATTTTTTATGCTTAAGTCATTTTGTGTGGAGTTTCTTCTAACTGATATGAACCATATAAAAAACCATGGAGTCCAATGTCTTTCCTATATTAGAGGGCTACTTTATACATTACCATTGGTATAAAATCCAAACTAAGGTGTATCTACTGAGCCTTAAATGGTGTAAATATAACCTATATTAGCATTTAGTTCTTCAACATAGGTTATCAAGAACTCATATCTATTTAGTGCCAAATATTACTCCCAAAATTGTATAACTAGTTACTTAAATATGAATTGATATTTGAAAATAAAGCATGAACTAATTTACTATTTTAATAGTGGTGTCTAGGAATGAATTTGAGACCTCTGCTAACTTAGAGACCTCAAACCATCTCATGAGTCATGGTATAATACCATGACTTATGGTTTGCCTTATAATTTCCTAGGGCATATTAATAGCTCTCTGGTTTCTATTAGTATGAGGAACTACACAACTCATACATTATCACACAACTTCTACCATGAGTCATGGTGATTGTAAAGATAGGACAGTTTGGGTTATAAAGCATGACCAGAAGGACCACAAGCTAACCCATGAATGATATCCGCTGTGAGCACTAAACAATAATACTGAAATAATTGTGGAATAATAGGCTGAAATGCCACAAGGTTCAAATATCTAGAATACTGATAATGAATAATATCTGAATCTGAAATACTATTTGACAATCTAGTCTGAAAACCTCTAACTGAAACTGTCTGAAAATGGAGTTGATGGGACAATCCCTCAACTAACTCTATCTACTAAAATATTGCTAAGCTAATGTACTAAAATTAAAGCATATCCTTGATAGAGGAGGACTTACTGCTAAATTTGCTACTACTGGCTAAATCTGGCTAAGCACGATCAACAACCTGAGCATCCGAACCTATGATATGAAACATCATAGCGCAAGAACGGGTATACAATCAGTACGTGGGAATGTACTGGTATGCTAAATGAGGTATGGCTGAATGAATAGGTTTATATACATGAACAATAACTAACTAAATGATATGTAAGAGCTGGATTAACATACATGGATGATCTGTAACTACTTTACATACTATGCATACTGTGAGTATACTGGAACTGAATCTGATAACTAATAACTGAATATACTGATAATCTGAGATCACTGATAATATCAATTATTGATAACTGAGTAACTGTATCTAATAGTCCTAATTCTATAAAACTAAATTGAGTTTTATCTTGAAGACTAAGACTGAAATTAAAACTGTGGGAGTTTTAACTTAACTGTCATACCCCTGAGTAAGCTAAGTGGGGTCCAACCTATAACCCTAGTTTGAATGGAGTACCGTTCCACGGGTAAAGACACTGCTGTGGTTAAGCCTATCTGATGGGTGACCCTAAATAGGAAGTCAAGCCTAATCTGACAGGCGACCCCTAGGAGGTAGCTAAGTCTTAATCTGACGGGTGACTCCTCACATCCTAAGCTGGATACGTAGTTTTATAGTTTGAGACTACTACTAATGACTCTGCCTACCTGACATGAGAAGTCTTTATCTCCACACTCGCTCGGGCTAGTTCCTACTCCCAACTGAAAGACACTGAACTGAGTATACTGAATTGGACTGGACTGATACTAAAATTACTGAGTTTTCCTTAGTTCTGTAACTGACTGATTCTACTGAGTTCTATAAATAACTAAGAGTACTACTGATTGGGTCATGACTGATACTATTTTGTAACTGACACTGGCTCTAGATAAACTGCTAAATTATCGGGTATTAAATACCTCCAGGACTTGATAGCATAAAAATTAAAGCAAAGCATAATCTTAAATAACATAATAAGGTTTAATTGGTCGTAATTCATTCATAGAGACATTCCATCAGACACTTGTAATGCATGAACTTGTACATGAATGGTGAATACATGTTAACATGCTATAATGACATTATTTCATTCTCATAAACAATTTATCAAACACGTGGAAACATGCTTGGTTCACTAAATCATAAACTTTTAGGGTTAACATGGCTACAATAATCATCTTGCAAATTGTAGGGTTTATCATGTATATCATGTAATTCAACACATACTAGAATCAATTCTTGGAACATGTAATTTAAATCATAGATTAAAACTCAAAAAATACCAGGAACATGAATTCAATCAAATTCAAATATGGAAATCATAAATCATAAATCTTGTATTTTGAAAAAAGATTCTTGGGCTCCATGGAAGGTAAGGATCCATGGATGAACATCTAACATACCTTAATTTGTGAGATTCTTGGAGAGATTCCTGGGATTGATCTTGATTCTTGAGAGCTAGGTTTTGTTTTCTTGAGAGAGAAGTATCTTTTAATTTTTTGGGAGAAAGTGAATAATGAAGGGTTTAAATGTTTTTAGGGCCTAAATCTCATATATGGGTGGAATAAAATCATGGGAAAAGACTTGTTTAACCATAGGCGCAACTTTAAATTTTCAAGAAATTTTCCTGATCTGGACAGCTGGAGCGATGCGGTGCTATCGCATCATGTCACTAGAAAATGAAAATTGGGAAATTGCATGGTGGCGTGGCATGGTGGTATCGCATTGCCACTTTGTTTGGAAACTGAAAGTGCATCGCGATGCGGTGGAATCACGTTGATACACAAAAAATTAACAATTATGAATTAGGTCTATGGCGTAAAGCACCAATATCATGAAGCAACACTGGAAATTGACAATTGCTATTTTAACACACTCCGTGATGCGCTACTGGCCTGAATGACGATGTTTAACGACTGAAACTTAAAATCACCATAACTTCTTACCCGAATGTCAAATTTAGACGAATTTTATATCGTTGAAATGGTAATTGAATTTCCTACGCAATGAAAGGCTCTAATCTTTAAATACTTAGTATTCCAAAAAAATTTATATCAGATAAACCATGTATTGAGGGTTAATCTAGGCTAGGAAAATACAGGGTATTACAATATCTCCCCTTTGGAAATATTCATCCTTAAATGTGGCTAGTTATCCTTAGAGAGTATGAACAAACTGATTTTACATACTAAACTAGACATACACAACTGAAGCATGAATACGTGAGTGGTTTGATATACTGAACTTACATACTGAACATGCATATCTAATGCATGATTACATGGCAAAAAATTAATTTATGAAATACATGACATGCATGAGGATGATATGAGATAGTAATTGATACCAAGTTTGTAATGGTACTGAATATGGGACTGAGTAGGTTTAAGGAAGACTATGTTGATGTATGAGACACCATCTAACTGAAGGACGACTAAATGACTTTGACACACTACTGAGGCCTGAGGAACACATGGCACAAACTGAAATTCACAGACCATTTAGAGTGTAACATAAGTGATGGGAACTTAGCATACTAGGAAACATGAATATGTGTGTAATGAACTGCATGACCTGAGTTTGGAATTTCTGAATTTATGGAACCTAATTCATTCTATAGAATAAAATGGAACTCCTTATACTGGGAACTGTAAGCATGCATGTTCTTCTACCATGTACTACACTACCATCTCCCCCTTAGCTTATACTCATCATTCTATGTCAGTGGGTTACTAAATAAAAAACTCTACTACTTTTCAGGGTTTAACCTTGGTATGGACTATTGTGTAAGAAAATACTGAAGATAGAGAAGCTCATGGTTCTAATAAGGCATAAACTTATAAGTGAGAGATTTGTAACTTACCAGTGACCATATTAGGAGGACTTTCCTAAACCTGTCTGGACTAAAGAGCATAAAGTCTATTTGGACGCTGACCGTGGATGGCACTGAAAGAGGGGCCCTGCTGATACGGGCGACTAGACTGAACTAGTGACTCATGAGACTGACCTTGATGGTGCATATCCCTACCTTTCTAAGCAGCTAATTGACACTCCCTAAGCTTATGGATCAGTTTTCCACAGCCATAACAAACATTACTGCCAGCCCTACACTTTTCATGATCGATTTTACCATACTCTCCATAAAATGGATTAGTATGACCATTGCTTACACTATCCGGGGTCATCAGTACACTGGCTGAGGATGGAGATAGAACTGATTACTTTGGATGAAACTAGGAATGATTACCCCCACCTGACTTAGGCTGATTGAAATTAAAACTACCTGTTCTCGTCCTCTTATTTTCCCTCTCCTTCTCCTTAAGTTTCTGCTCTTCAATCTATTAAATATGGACCATAAGCCTAGATATGTCCATCTCTTTAATCAACATTGTTGTTCTATATTTCTTAACCACACTATCTGACACCCTAGATATAAACTTCCTTATTCTATACCTATTGTCTGCTACTATATAGGGATCATACCTAGCTAACTAAGTAAACTTGAGGGAATACTCTTTTACACTCATACTACCTTGTCTGTGATTGATGAACTCTAACATTTTGGCTTCTCTCAGCTCTAAGGGAAAGAATCTATCTAAGAAGGTAGTAGAAAACTCTTCCCACACTATAGGCTCTACATCTATACCCCTGTCTACCTTCCACTGCTTAAACCACGTATGGGCTATATCTTGTAGTTGATAGATGGATAACTCAGAACTCTCATTGGAAGTCACTCCCATAATGCTTATGACTTTCTAAACCTGATCGAGGAACTTTTATGGATCCTCTTTTGACTTAGATCCTATAAATAAAGGAGGATTCATTTAGGTGAAGAACGAAATACTGGTTGCAATAGTATTAGCCACTGGGTTGGCCAGAATAGCAGCTGGCCGTTCATTCTGGGCTATGAATTAATTGGCAAGAGTAGTGAATGTAGCTCTGAATTCTTTATGAGAGAATGTTAGTCTAGGGGATCTTCCTGAATGGACTGAGGGGTTGACTGGTTTTCGATTCCTCTTTCGTTAGTCTTTTTGGGGGGCATATTTTGTAAACGAATGGAAGAAGAGGATTACACTAAGAGTGTAACTTGAGCTCTTTCTCACTCGTACGACATGAATACTGAAAGAAGGGAAACTTTTCCTAAAATATCTCATAGCCTCTTGTCCATAAGTGCAATGCGCTATATAACCATGTAAAAGACTCTAGGCGATGTGACTTTTCAGACTCCCTAGGTCATTATAGAACCTTAGGCTTTGATAAAAAGTTTTTAATGACCCGAGACTACCCCCTAGTCATCACTCGGTGCTTGCGACCCTGAAGGACCACAAGCTAACCCATGAATGATATCTGTTGTAAGCACTGAATTCTAAAATAGTTACAGAATAATAGGCTAAAATGCCATAATATTCAAACATCTAGAATATTAATAATGAATAATAACATCTTAATCTAAAATACTATCTAGAAATCTAGTATGAAAATCCTCTAAGTAAAAACTGTCTGAAAGTGAAGTTGATGGGACAATCCCCCAAATAACTCCATGTACTAAGATACTGCTAAGAGTAAGTACTAAAATGAAAGCATATCATTGATATATGAGGACTTACTACTAATTTTTCTACTGCTAGTTGAATCTGGCTAAGCGCAGTCAGGAACCTAAGCATCCGAACCTATGATATAAAATATCATAGCACAAGAAATGGGTATGTGATCAGTATGTGAGAATATACTGACATGGAAAATGAGGTAAGGCTGAATGCATGGGTTCATATGCATGAACAATAACTAACTAAATGATAAGCAAGAGCTGGATTAACATACATGGAGGATCTGTAACTACTGTACTTACTATGCAATTGTAATTAAGTATATTAAAGCTCAATCTGATAATTGAAATTTGAATATACTAATAATTTAAGATCACTGATAATATGAACTACTGATAACTGAGTGACTATATCTGACAATTATTATTCTGTAGAACTTAACTGAGTTCTATTCTGAAGACTGAGACAAAAACTAAAACTGTTGGAGTTTTCACTTAACTGATATGCCCTTGAGTAAGCTGAGTGGGGTCTAACCTGTAATCCCAGTTGGAAGGGTGCCAGTACCATACCACACGTAAAGATACTGTTGTGGTCAAGCCGATTTAATGGGTGACCCTGAACAGAAAGTCAAGCCTAATCTAACGGGTAATCCTGGGAGGTATCCAAGTCTTATTATGATGGGTGACTCCTTACATCCTACGTTGGCTATGTAGTTCTATAGTCTGAGACTGCTACTAAAAACTCTGCTTGTTTAACGAGAGAAGTTGCCACCTTTATATTTGCTCGATACTAGTCATCACGTCCATACTCGCTCGGTGCAAGTTCCTACTCCTAACTGGAAAATACTAAATTGAGTATACTGAATTGGACTGGACTGATACTGATATTATTGAGTTTTTGTAAGTTATGTAACAGAATAAATTCTACTGAATTCTGTAACTGACTGAGAGTACTACTAATCGTGACATAACTAATACTATTCTATAACTGACACTGGCTCTAAATAAACAGCTAAATTGTCGGGTATTAAATTCCCTCAGGACTAGATAACATAAAAATTAAAGTAAATCATAATCTTGAAGAACATAAAGATGTTCACTTGTCATAATTCATTCATACAGACATTCCATTAAACACTTGTAATGCATTATCTTGTACATGAATGGGGAATAAATGTTGGCATGCTATAATGGCATTATTTCCATTCTCGTAGACAATTTATCAAATACATGGAAAAATTCTTGGTTCACTAAATCATAAGCACTTATGGTTAACATGTGTAATACCCCGGGAGATTTTTCATTGAAATTTTATGCGTAAACGTGTTAGGTTCTATCTTCTAGAATGAAATATAAATTTTTCGTGTGGAATGTCTTAGATTATGACCCACCATTGCGTAGAGTATCAAATAAGCTTTCCAACGATATGTGGATCATCCAAAATAGACACTCGAGCGACGACTTATGAACATTCCGATCGAACCATGAATAGTAGTGAACAGTAAAACCTGCAGGAAAAAGTACTGAGGCCTGACGTATTTTTTCTCCAACTTTAAACAATCATAACTCCTTGTACATAATGAACTGGGTGATCTACTATATATAAATGGAATCTCTGCAAGTCCTCTTTCCAATGAAATTGGTTTCATACAATATTTCTATCGGAGCAAAAAGTTATGGTCGATCTACTTCAGCCTACCAAAAGTGAATTTTGGGGTCAACTTCAAATGATCATAACTCCTCGTACACAATGATCTGGGTGAGATACTATATATCAGCGAAAATATATTAGAGTTCTTTTTCTAATGAAATTGGTCATCAAATTTGGATATCGTAGTAAAACGTTATGGTCGATTTACTTCAGACTATAAAAACAGTCCACCAAAGGACAGATTTAAGAATTATTTGATTTTTAGGGGCATTTTGGTCATTTTCACTCACCCAAAATCCGTCCAAACCCTATATTAAAGCCTATTAGAAGCATTATATGTTATATTTCATCAAATTCCCTTAAAAAGAAAACCCTAAGCTCCTATATCCAACTTCAAGAACCTCCAAAGTTCACCATTAATTCTGCAAATTTATTCAAGATTCCAAGTTTCTAGTTCAAGAACTCCAAGAACCAACATTCAAAGGCACGATTAACATCTAAAAAATGAGTATCGATCTAAAGTTCATCATTCAAGGTATGTGGGGTTTTTCAATAAGAACTCTCTTTCGTTCTTGTGCCCAAAAGTAATTTTCTTTACAAAGGCATGATTTTTATTTGATTTTTATGAATTTGAAGCATGAACCTATATCTTATGATGATTATTATGAAATCTTAATGTTTATGATTTTGAAAGATGAATTTACATGTGTGGAGATATAAAACATGAATCTTGAATGATATTTATCATGATTTTGATATTTGAGTCGTAAATCCCCATTAGAAATTATTTTTTTTAAGAAAGTGTGTGTTATAAGCACGTTGATGTTGAATATTTTGAGATATTTTGAATGATTTTACCTTTTGGTCTTAATGGAGTTATTTTGAACTTGAGTGTGAAGGAAATCCACAACATGGTTAATTTTGATAGATGGGAAGTATAATGGCTCCTGATGAATATTTATATATTACTGAAATTGTTTTGTTGGGGATTGTCTTTGAAATAATCTGAGCTAAGTTTGGGAGAAATATTTAGCACGAGTAGGACGTATAAGGAGACCTTACTTCCCTAGAACTACGTGCCCCCATAGGAGTGAGCCTAAGGCTGATTTATATAGTGATCACTAATTTGTGTGGATTTAATAGCGATAGTCCTACTCTGATGGCAAGGATAGGATGGCTCTCCCCAATGTGGGTTGTACGTTGGACTCCATGTAGCTCACATGGTTTACGTCGGTTATAGGATCTCCCAGTGTGTGTGTTTCCTTGTGTCTATGGTGAATGGTGAAGTGATTTGAAAGTGGAATTGTGAAATTTATTCTTTCAAAAGATTTAAATGACATTTACATTATGAGAATTGATATTCTTGATGAACTGAAAGTGATTGACAAATTATATGATGACTCACATGTGTTATTATACTTATTTCATCCTCTCATAATTATGATGATTTTCTCCGGGCTATGTGAGTCTTTCATACATCCTGCATATTTCTTATAAATATTTGTGATGATGATGTTTATACAACTGCATACACCCCCATATACTCGGTTCCTTTCCATGGTACTGACCCACATCTTCGGATGTGGGATGCATTGTCTCAGAATATAGGTTCAGGTGCTCAGTTCCAGGTTCGACAGAGATTCTTCAGGCACGCTGTTCTATATCCTCTATTGTGGTGAGTCCTCATGTTTCGATAACGTGATTTCTGATGTTGGTTTCATAGAATTATTTACATTTGATAACTGATTATGAGTCAGTTGGGCCTGTCTCAATGGTTCGCTGATTTTATTGATTTTCTTAGAGGCTTGTCAGACTAGTATAGATGTTGGAAGTTGAATAATAAGTCATATTTTTTTATCTTTTGGAAATTCTTTTATTCTTGGATGATGATTACTCTATTGATATTTAAGGGTTATTTATGGAAACCCCATTGGTTTGTGTTAAACTGAATGAAAATGGCTCAAAGGGTTAGCTTGGGGCTACTCGTAGCCTCAAGCACAGTGTGATGCTCTAGGACCCATTTTCCGGGGCGTTACAAACTTGGTATCAGAGCGTAAGGTTTTAAGGTGTCCTAGGGTATCTGACAAGCCGTATTAAGTAGAGTCTTGATCATCGGTGTGTAGCACACCACATCTATAAGTAAGAGGCTACAAGACGTTTAAGGAAAAAGTGTGATTCTTTCTTTCAGAAGTCTATCATGATTAAAGTGTCTCTCTCTACTATTGATTCGTGCTCTCCCCTTTTAGAAAATGCCTCCACATTGAGAGAGAAGAAATAATGATGGTCAGCAACCTCAACCCACTGACCCATTGAATGAAAATGTGTCCCATGCTAAATTTCGGGCAGCCTTTTAGGCACTGGCCCAAGCTGTTACTGCAAATGTTCAGGCCAACCCGGCTCCGGCTTCACAGTAGGAAGGAGGTGATTCAGTTGCTGCCAGGATTCCTGACTTCATGCGGATGAATCCGCTGTAATTCTATGGGTCCAAGTCTGATGAGGATCCACGATTATTTTTAGAGGAGGTGTAGAAGATTACTCAGGTGATGCATATATCTGAGGAACATAGTGTGGAGTTGGTTACGTATAGGTTGAAATACCTTGCTTATGACTGGGTTGTTGCTTGGAGAAAAGGTAGAGGTGAGGGAGCTATCCCTACAACTTGGCAAGAGTTCCAGGATGCATTCCTAGATAAGTTTTTCTCTTTAGAGATGAGGGAGGCGAAGGTGGAAGAGTTTATGAACCTGCGACAGGGCTCCATAACTGTGAGGGAGTACTTTCTAAAGTTCAATCAGTTTGCCAAGTATGCTCCTGACTTAGTGTCTGATAATCAGGCTAGTATGAGTAAGTTTGTGACTGAAGTGTCTAGTTATGTGGTTAAGGAGTGTAGGTCTGCTATGCTAAATAGTGAGATAAATCTTTCTAGGCTGATGACTCATGCCCAACAGATTGAGGTAGACAAGATTAAGCAGAGATATAGAATGAGAGGGAATAAGAGAGCTAGGTCCGAGCAGTACGGACAGGGTTAGACTAGATCGCAGGGAGGGAGTCGCCCTTAGTATTAGGATCGTTCGTCTATGTCAGCACTGTCATCTGCTAGTTCTCTTGTGCCTAGAGGTAGATAGGAGCAAGGTAGCAGGTCATATGCATCCAGGTCCCAGTACAGTGCTGGCAATAAGCCAAATCGTCCTCTATGTCCTAAGTGTAGTAGGGTTTATTTAGGTGAGTGTTGGGGTGAGAAGAGGGGTTATTTCTAGTGTGGTGACATGGGTCATAGAGTTAGAGATTGTCCACAGGATGGACAAGGGCGTCGTGACTATCGCCCTCAGACCCAAACTCAGACCATTAGTGCTCCAGTTCCAGCGACTCGCCCAGCCTCAGCTCAGGGCGCCTCTTCTAGCAATGCTGGCGGGCAGCACCAGAATACATTCTATGCTTTACCGTCCCACCAGGAACAGGAGGACTCTCCCAATGTTATTACCGGTATGCTTCATATATTTTAGTTTGATATGTATGCTTTGTTGGATCCTGGATCCAGTTTTTCATATGTTACACCTTTGATTGCTGTGAATTTTGAAATGAGTCCTGAGATTACTCCTGAGCCTATCCTAGTTTCTACCCCAGTGGGTGATTCGATTGTTGCCCAAAAAGTGTATACAAAGTGTCCTGTTACCGTTCTTCATAGAGTCTTGTTGGTTGATCTGATTGAGTTAGACATAGTAGATTTTGATGTAATTCTGGGCATGGACTGGTTGTATTCTTCTTATGCCTCTATTGATTGTCGGACCCGAGTGGTCAAGTTTCAGTTTTTGGGTGTATCCGTGTTTTAGTGGTCCGAGAATTCTGTGTCACCCAAGAGTCATTTTATCTCTTACCTCAAAGCTAGAAAGCTTATTTCCAAGGGGTGCATTTACCATTTGGTTATAGTCAAAGACAATAAGTCTGAGACTCCAACTTTCCAGTCTGTTAACGTCATCAATGAGTTTTTTGATGTTTGTTTGGATGATCTCCCAGGGATACGTCCTGATAGAGAGATAGAGTTTGGGATTGATCTTCTTCCCAATACTCAACCCATTTTTATTCCTCCTTACCATATGGCCCTTGTAGAACTTAAGGAGTTGAAAGGGCAACTCAAAGATCTACTAGATAAGGGTTTCATAAGTCCTATTGTTTCTCCTTAGGGTGCTCTTGTGTTGTTTGTAAGAAAGAAAGATGGCTCTTTGCATATGTGCATTGATTACCGCCAACTGAATAAAGTCATCATAAAAAATAAGTACCCCCTTCTGAGAATAAATGATTTTTTTGACCAATTGCAAGGTGCAAGTTATTTCTCAAAGATAGACCTTCGTTCCAGCTATCATCAACTCAAAGTTAGAGAGTGTGACATCCTGAAAACCACTTTCCAAACTCATTATGACCATTTTGAGTTTCCTTTTATGTCTTTTGGGTTAACTAATGCCTCGACAGCTTTCATGGACCTTATGAATTGAGTGTTCAGACCATATCTGGATATATTTATCATAGTGTACATCGATGATATACTGGTGTACTCCCATAATGAGGATGAACATTTTGATTATCTTCGAACTGTCTTGCAAACCCTTAGAGATCAAAAGTTATTTCCCAAGTTCAATAAGTGTGAGTTTTTGCTAAGGTCAGTTGATTTTCTGGGTCATATCATTTCTTTCGAGGGTATTAGAGTTGATCCTTAAAAGACTGAAGCAGTTAGAAATTGGCCTAGACCTATTTCTTTGACTGATCATAGTTCTGTTGAGGGTTTCTCCTTTATAGCGTCTCCTATGACTCGGTTGACCCAAAAGAAAGTGAGGTTCTTGTGGTCCAAATCTTGTGAGAAGAGTTTTCAGGAGTTGAAGACTTGACTCACTTCAGCCCCTGTTTTGACTTTGCCTGATGGTGTTGATGGTTTTGTGGTGTAATGTGATGCTTCAAGAGTTGGGTTGGGTTGCATATTGATGCAGAAGGGTAAGGTGATAGCTTATGCTTCTAGACAGTTGAAACCCCATAAGAAAAATTACCTCACCCATGACCTTGAGTTGGCTGCTGGTGTGTTTGCTTTGAAAATCTGGAGACATTATTTGTATGGTGTCCATATTGATGTTTTCACTGATCATAAGAGTCTGCAGTATATGTTTACCTAGAGAGAATTGAATCTTAGGCAGAGATGATAGTTAGAATTTTTAAAGGACTATGATATGAGTTTGCTGTACCATCCGGGCAAGACCAATGTTATGGCGGATGCCCTAAGTAGAGTGTCCATGGGTAGTGTTTTTCATGTGGTAGAAGGTAAGAAAGAGTTGGCTCGTGATGTACATCATTTGGGTAGATTGGGGGTTAGGTTGTTTGACTCTGATGAAGGTAGTATAGGGGTTCAGAGTAGTTCCGAATCCTCCTTGGTTTTGGAAGTGAAGGAAAAGCAATACTTAGATGCTAGTTTGGTCAGACTGAAGGAGTCAGTCAAAGACCAAAAAGTAGAGGTTTTCTCCCAAGAGGGAGATGGTGTGTTGAGATTACAGGGTAGATTATGTTTCTTGAATGTTGATGATCTGAGACAGAGGATTATGGCTGAAGCGCACGGGGCGCGATATTTTATTCATCCTGGTGCCACCAAAATGTACCGAGACTTACGGGAAATCTATTGGTGGAGTGGAATGAAGAAAGATATAGCAGCGTTTGTAGCTAAGTATGCAACATGCCAATAGGTTAAGGTTGAACACCAAAGACCTGGTGGTTTGATGCAAGAGTTTAGTATTCCTACCTGGAAGTGGGAAGAGATAAATATGGACTTCGTGATTGGTTTACCTCCTTCCTAACACCATCATGATTCCATTTGGGTTGTGGTTGATAGGTTGACTAAGTCTGCTTATTTCTTGCCTGTTCATACTTCATATACTGCTGAAGATTACGCTAGATTGTATATCCGAGAGCTAGTTAGACTGCATGGAGTTCCCTTGTCTATCATTTCGGATAGGGGCACTCAGTTCACTTCACAATTTTGGAAAGCTTTTCAGAAGGGTCTTGGTACCCAAGTGCTTTTGAGTTCTGCTTTTCATCCGCAGACCGATGGTCAGGCTTAGCGGACCATCCAGACCTTAGAGGATATGTTGAGAGCTTGTGCACTTGACTTTAAGGGAAGTTGGGATGATCACTTACCATTGATAGAGTTTGCTTACAATAATAGTTTCCACTCTAGTATTGGCATGGCTCCGTTTGAAGCCTTATATGGGAGGAAATGTTGATCACCCATAGGTTGGTTCGAGGTGGGTGAAGTTGCTGTGTGTGGTCCTGATTCAGTATTTGAGGCTATGGAAAAAGTTTAGTTGATTAGGGAAAGGTTGAAAATTGCGCAGAGTCGTCAGAAGTCATATGCGGATATTAGAAGGAGAGACCTTGAGTTTGAAGTTGGTGACCTAGTGTATCTGAAAATTTTACCCATGAGGGGGCTGAAGAGATTCGGAAAGAAGGGGAAGCTTAGTCCCCTTTATGTTAGTCCTTATAAAATTCTTAGCCGTGTTGGTAAGGTAGCTTATGTGGTCGAGTTGCCTTCCGAGTTGTCCTCTGTTCATCCAATATTCCATGTCTCCATGCTTAGAAAGCATATTAGCGATGCTGTGGTAGTGGATTCCTCTGTGAGTGCTGACATTCAAGAAAATCTTTCTTTTGATGAGATTCCTGTTGAGATTCTTGATTTCAGTATCCGAAGACTAAGGAACAAAGAAGTTCCCTTGGTCAAGGTGTTGTGGCGAAACCAATCTCTTGAGGGTGCAACTTGGGAAGCTGAGGCAGATATGCGATCCAAGTACCTGCACCTATTTTTCATGAACTCCGATCAAGCCATAGGTACCGTTCTTTCCTAAATCATGCACTTTTGATAGAAGTTGCAGCAGTTCAGCTGTCATTTAGTATGTGTTCAGCTGTAGTTTTTTGAATTTATGCATTCTATGTTGCATTCGGAGTGAGAAACGATGTGGTGATGAGTCTAAAGAATGGTTTCAGCTATATGCTTTATTCCCTATCTAATCTTGGCATGTCTAGCATTATTCAAGGACGAATGTTTCCAGGGGGGATGATGTAATACCCTGGGAAATTTTTCGTTGAAATTTTTTGCGTAAACGTGTTGGGTTCTATCTTCTAGAATGAATTAAAAATTTTCCATGTGGAATGTCTTAGATTTTTCCCACCATTGAGTAGAGTATCGAATAAGATTTCCAACGATATGTGGATCATCCAAAACAGACACCCGAGCAACGAGTTATGAACATTCTGATTGAACCGTCAATAGTAGTGAACAATAAAACTTGCAGGAAAAAGTACTGAGACTTGGCGTATTTTTGCTCCAACTTTAAAAAATAATAACTCCTTATACATAATGATCTGGTTGATCTACTATATATCAACAGAAAACTCTACGAGTCCTCTTTCCAATGAAATTAGTTTAATCCAATTTGTCTATTGGAGCAAAACGTTATGGTCGATCTAATTCAGCCTATCAAAAGTGAATTTTTAGGTCAATTTCAAATGATCATAACACCTCGTACACAATGGTCTGGGTGAGATACTATATATCAACGGAAAGATATAAGAGTCCTCTTTCTAATGAAATTGGTTTTATCTAATTTGGATATGGAAGTAATACGTTATGGTTGATCTACTTCAGACTATCAAAACAGTCCACCAAAGGACAGATTCGAGAATTATTTGATTTTTAGGGGCATTTTGGTCATTTTCACTCACCCAAAATCCATCCAAAACCTATATTAAAGCCTATTAGAAGCATTATATGTTATATTTCATCAAATTCCCTCAAAAAGAAAATCCTAAGCTCCTACATCCAACTTCAAGAACCTCCAAAATTCACCATTAATTCTGCAAATTTATTCAAGATTCCAAGTTCCTAGTTCAAGAACTAAAAGAACCATCATTCAAAGGCACGATTAACATCTCTAAAATGAGTATCGATCTAAAGTTCATCATTCAAGGTATGTGGGGTTTTTCAACAAGAACTCTCTTTCGTTCTTGTGCCCAAAAGTAATTTTTTTTACAAAGGCATGATTTTTATTTGATATTTACGAATTCGTAGCATGAACCCATATCTTATGATGATTATTATGAAATCTTGATGTTTATGATTTTGAAAGATGAATTTACATGTGTGGAGATATAAGGCATGAATCTTGAATGATATTTATCATGATTTTGATATTTGGGTCGTGAATCCCCATTGGAAATTGTGTTTTTCTGAGAAAGTGTGTGTTATAAGCACGTTATGTTGAATATTTGAGATATTTTGAATGATTTGACCGTTTGGTCTCAATGGAGTTATTTTGAACTTGAGTGTGAAAGAAATGCACAATGTGGTTGATTTTGATAAATGGGAAGCATGATGGCTCCCGATGAATATTTATATATTACTGAAATTATTTTGTTGTGGATTGTCTTTGAAATAATCTGAGCTAAGTTCGGGACAAATCTTTAGCACCGAGTGGGAGGCATAAAGAGACCTTACTTCCCAAGAACTACGTGCGCCCGTAGGAGTGAGCTTGAGACTAATTTATATAGTGATCACTAGTTTGAGTGGATTTGATATCGATAGTCCTACTCCGATTGCAAGGATAGGACAACTCTCCCCAATGTGGGTTGTATGTTGGAGTCCATTTATCTCACATGGTTTATGTCGGTTATAGGATCTCCCAGTGTGTGTGTGTTTCCTTGTGTCTATGGTGAATGATGAAGTGATTTGAAAGTGGAATTCTGAAAGTTATTCTTTCGAAAGATTTAAATGATATTTACATTATGAGAATTGATATTCTTGATGAACTGAAAGTGATTGACAAATTATATGATGACTCACATGTGTTATTGTACTTATTTCATCCTCTCATGATTATGATGATTTTCTTCGGGCTATGTGAGTCTTTCATACATCCTGCATATTTCTTATAAATATTTATGATGATGATGTTTATACAACTGCATACACCCCCATATACCGGTTCCTTTCCATAGTACTGACCCACATCTTCGGATGTGGGATGCATTGTCTCGGAATGTAGGTTCAGGTGCTCAGTTCTAGGTTCGACAGTGATTCTTCGGGCACGCTATTCTGCATCCTCTGCTGTGGTGAGTCCTCATGTTCCGAGGACGTGATGTCTGATGTTGGTTTCACGGAATTGTTTATATTTGATAATTGAGTTTGAGTCAGTTGGGGCATGAGTCAATGGCTCGCTGGTTTTATTGATTTTCCTAGACGCTTGTCAGACTAGTATAGATGTTGGGAGTTGACTAATAAGTCGTATTTTGTTATCTTTCTGAAGTTCTTTTATTCTTGGATGATGATTACTCTGTTGATAGTTGATGGTTATTTATGGAAACCCCATTGATTAGTGTTGAACTGAATGAAAATGGCTCAAAGTGTTAGCTTGGGGCTACTCGTAGCCTCAAGCACCGTGTGACACTCCGGGACCCATTTTCCGGGGCGTTACAACGTGGATAAAACAATCATCTTGCAAATTGAAGGGTTTATTATGAATATCATGTAATTCAACACATACTAGAATCAAGTCTTAGAACTTGTAATCTAAATCATGGATTAAAACTCAAACAACACCATGAACATGAATTCAATCTAATTCAATCGTGGAAATCGTAAATCATAAATATTGTATTTATAAAAAGGATTCATGTGCTCCATGGAAGGTAAGGATCCATGGATGAACATCTAATATACCTTAATTCATGAGATTCTTGGAATTATTGGAGAGAATCTTGGAATTGACCTTGATTCTTGAGAGCTAGGGTTTGTTTTCCTGATGGAAAAGTACCTTTTGATTTTTTTGGGGAAAGTGAATAATGAATTTAAATGTTTTTAGGGCTTAAATCCCACATCTGGGCAGAGTAAAATCATGGGAAAAGATTGGTTTAACCCTTGGCACAACTTTAATTTTTCATGATGTTTTCCCGATCTGGACCCCAAGAGCGACGTGGCATTATTGCGTCGTGTCACTGGAAAATGACAAATGAGAAATTGCATGGTGGCGCGACCTGGTGGTATCGCGTTGCCACTTTATTTGTGAACTG
This sequence comes from Capsicum annuum, assembly GCF_002878395.1. Classification (NCBI taxonomy): domain Eukaryota; kingdom Viridiplantae; phylum Streptophyta; class Magnoliopsida; order Solanales; family Solanaceae; genus Capsicum; species Capsicum annuum. Next base: position 105,636,822 of record NC_061114.1, read on the forward strand.
GAAGTGCATCACGGCGCAGTGGAATCACATTGGTCTACTGAAAATTAACAATTTTGAACTGGGTCTATGGCACGACATGCCAATACCGTGAAGCAACACTGGAAAATGACAATTGCTATTTTAACACACTCCGCGATGCGCTACTAGCCTGAATGACGATGTTTAACGACTAAAACTTAAAATCACCATAACTTCATACCCGATTGTTAGATTTAGGAAAATTTTATATTATTGGAAAGCTAATTGAATTTCCGACGCTATGGATGGCTCTAATCTAAAAATTACTTAGTATTCCCTAAAATTTTATTTAGGATAACCAATGTATTGAGGGTTAGTCTATGCTAGGGAAATACGGGGTATTACAATATCTCCCCTATGAGAATATTCATCCTCGAATGTGGCTAGCTAACCTGAGAGAGTATGGACAGACTGAGTTTACGTATTAAACTAGACATGGACAAATAAAGCATGATAACGTGACTGGTTTTATAGACTAACATACTAAACATGCATATCTGATGCATGATTACATGGCAAAAAATTAATTTATGAAATACATGACATGCATGAGGATGATATGAGATAGTAATTGATACCAAGTTTGTAATGGTACTGAATATGGGACTGAGTAGGTTTAAGGAAGACTATGTTGATGTATGAGACACCATCTAACTGAAGGACGACTAAATGACTTTGACACACTACTGAGGCCTGAGGAACACATGGCACAACTGAAATTCACGGACCATTTAGAGTGTAACATGAGTGATGGGAACTTAGCATACTAGGAAACATGAATATGTGTGTAATGAACTGCATGACCTGAGTTTGGAATTTCTGAATTTATAGAACCTAATTCATACTACAGAATGAAATGGAACTCATTATACAAGGAACTGTATGCAAGAATGCTCTTCTACCATGTACTATATTACCATCTCCCCCTTAGCTTATAGTCCTCATTCTATGTATGTGGGTTACTAAATCAATAAACCTACCACTTTTCAGGGTTTAATCTTGGTATGGACTATTTTGTAAGAAAATACTGAAGATAGAGAAGCTCATGGATCTAATAAGGCATAAACTTATAAATGGGAGATTTGTAACTTACCTATGACCACATCAAGAGGACTTTCCTAATCCTGTCTGGACTGAAGAGCATAAAATCTATTTAGATGCTAACTGTAGATGGCACTGGAAGAGGAACCCTGATGATTTGGGTGACTAGACTGAATAGGTGACTGATGAGACTGACCCTAATGGTGTATATCCCTACCTCTCTAAGCTGCTACTCGATACTCCTTGAGCCTATGGCTCAGTTTCCTACAGCCATACAAATATTACTTCCAGCCCTATACTTTTCCTGATTGTTGTTACCACACTCTCTATAAAATGGATTAGTACAACCATTGGTTACGCTATCCTGGGTCGTCGTTACACTAGCTGAGGATGGAGATGGAACTGAAGACTTTGGATGAAATTGGGAATGATTACCCCCATCTGAATTAGGCTGACTGAAATTAAAACTACCTATTCTCATTCTCTTATTTTCCCTCTCCTTCTCCTTAATTTTATGCTCTTCAATCTATTGAGCATGGACCATAAGCCTAGATATGTCCATTTTTTTAATCAACATCTCTATTCTATATTTATTAATCACACCTATGACACCCCAGATACTAACTTGCTTATTTTGTACCTATTGTCTGCTACTACATGGGGAGCATACCTGGCTAACTAAGTAAACTTAAGGGAATACTCTTTTACGCTCATACTACCTTGTCTGAGATTAATGAACTGTAAAACTTTGGCTTTTCTCAGCTTTAAGGGAAAGAATCTATCTAGGAAGGCTGTAGCAAACTTTTCCCACTCTATGGGCTCTGCATCTATACCCCTATCTACTTTCTACTGCTTAAACCACTTATGGACTTTATCTTGTAATTTATAGGTGGATAACTCAGCACTCTCACTGGAAGTCACTCCCATGATGCTTGTGACTTTCTGAACCTGATTGAGGATCTCTTGTGGATCCTCTTCTGACTTAATCCCATGAAGAAAAGAGGATTCATTCGGGTGAAGTCCCGAATCCTTATTGCAAAAATATTATCCACTGGGTTGACTAGAATAGCAGCTGGCCATTCATTCAGGGCTATGACTTAATTGGCTAGAGTAGTGAATGTAGCTCTGAATTAGACGTGAGAGACATGTTCATCCAAGGGATATGCCTGAATGAACTGAGGGGTTGACTGGTTTTCAATTCCTCTTTCATTAGTCTCTTTGGGAGGCATGTTCTATAAACGAATGGAAGAAAAAGATTAGACTGAGAGTGTAACTTGAGCTCATGCTTACTCGCACGACATGAATATTCAAATAAGAGAAACTTATCCTATAATATCTCATAGCCTCTTATCCATAAGTGCAGCGCGCTATATAACCATGCACAAGACACTACGCGATGCAACTTTTCAGACTTTGTAGGAAATTGTAGAACCTTAGGATTTGATAACAAGTTTTTAATGACCAGAGATTACCCCCTAGTCATCACACGGTGCTTGCAACCCCAAAGGACCCCAAGCTAACCCATGAATGATATCTGTTGTAAGCACTGGTCAATAATACTAAAATAATTATAGAATAATAGGCTGAAATGCCATAAGATTCAAACATCTAGAATATTAATAATGAATAATAACATCTGAATCTAAAATACTACCTGAAAATCTAGTCTGAAAAGTCTCTAACTGAAACTGTCTGAAAGTGGAGTTGATGGGACAATCTCCCAACTAACTCCATATACTAAAATACTACTAAGCTTAAGTACTAAAATAAAAGCATATCCTTGATAGATGAGGACTCATTCCTAAATCTGCTATTATTGGCTGAATCTGGCTAAGCGGAGTCAGGAACCTGAGCGTCCAAACCTATGATATGAAATATCATAGCACAAGAAATGGATATGCGATTAGTACATGAGAATGTACTGGTATCCTAAATGAGGTAAGGCTGAATACATGGGTTCATATGTATGAACAATAATTAACTGAATAATAAGAAAGATCTGGATTAACATACATGGAGGATCTGTAACTACTGTACATACTATGCATACTGTTGCATACTGTAACTAAGTATATTGAAACTGAATCTCATAACTGATAACTAAATATAGTAATAATTTGAGATCACTGATAATATGAACTACTAATAACTGAGTAACTACATCAGACACTTATTATTATGTAGAACTGAACTGAGTTTTATTCTGAAGACTGAGATTGTAACTAAAACTATGGGAGTTCACACTTAACCGGCAGCCCCTGAGTAAACTGAGTGGGGTTCAGCCTGTAACCACAGTTGGAAGGGTGCTAGTACCATGCCATGGGTAAAGACACTGTTGTGGTTAAGCCAATCTGACCGGTGACCCTAAACTGGAAGTTAAGCCTAATCTGACGGGTGACCCTTGGGAGGTATCCAAGTCTTAATATGACGGGTGACTCCTCACATCCTACGTTGGTGATGTAGTTCTATAGTCTGAGACTGCTAATAATGACTCTGCCAGTCTGACGGGAGAAGTTGCCACCTCTACATTCGCTCAGTGCTAATCGTCACCTCCATACTCACTCGGTGCTAGTACCTACTCCCAACTGAAACACACTAAACTGAGTATACTGACTTGGACTAAATTCTATTGAGTTCTATAACTGACTAAGAGTACTACTGATCGTGATATGACTGATACTATTTTGTAACTGACACTGGCTCTAGATAACCAGCTAAATTGTCGGGTATTAAATAACCTCAGGACTAGATAGCATGAAAAGTAAAGAAAATCATATTCTTAAATAACATAACGATGTTCACTTGGTCATAATTCATTCATAGAGACATTCCATCAAACACGTGTAATGCATTAACTTGTACATGAATGGGGAATACACGTTAGCATGTTATAATGGCATTATTTCATTCTCATAGAAAATTTATCAAACACATGGAAACATGCTTGATTCACTAAATCATAAGAACTGAGGGTTAACATGGCTAAAACAATCATCTTACAAATGGAAAGGCTTATCATGAATATCATGTAATTCAACACATACTAGAATCAATTCTTAGAGCTTGTAATCTAAATCATGGATTAAAACTCAAACAACACCTTGAACATAAATTCAATCTAATTCAAACATGGAAATCGTAAATCCTAAATATTATATTCATAAAAATGATTCTTGGGCTCCATAGAAGGTATGGATCCATGGATGAACATCTAACATACTTTAATTCGTGAGATTCTTGGAATTATTGGAGAGATTCTTGGGATTGACCTTGATTCTTGAGAGCTAGGGTTTGTTTTCTTGATATAGAAGTACCATTAGATTTTTTAGGGGAAAGTGAATAATAAATTTAAATGTTTTTAGGGCTTAAATCCCAGATCTGGGCGGAATAAAATCATGGGAAAAGATTTGTTTAATCCTTGGAAATTGCATGGTTGCGCGACCCGGTGGTATCGCGTTGCCGCTTTGTTTGAAACTGGAAGTGCATCACGACACAGTGGAATCACATTGGTACACTGAAAATATTAATTGTGAACTGGGTCTATGGAGTGATGCGCCAATACCGTGGAACAACACTGAAAATTGACAATTGCTATTTTAACAAAATCCACGATGCTCTACTAGCCTGAATGATGATATTTAACGACTGAAACGTAAAATTACCATAACTTCGTACCCTATTGTTGGATTTAGGCGAATTTTATATCGTTGGAAAGCTAATTGAATTTCCTACGCTATGGAAGGCTCTAATCTAAAAATTATTGCATATTCCAAAAAAATTATTTAGGATAACCCATGTACTAAGGGTTAGTCTTGGCTAGGGAAATATGGGGTATTACAATATCTCCCCCTTGGGAACATTCATCCTCAAATGTGGATAGTTAAGCTGAGAGAGTACGAACAGACTGAGTTTACATACTGAACAAGACATACATAACTAAAGCATGATTACGTGACTGGTTTGTTAGGCTAAACTTACATACTGGACATGGATATCTGATGCATGATTACATGGCAAAAAATCAATTTATGAAATATATGACTAGCATTAGGATGATATAAGATGGTAATTGATACCAAGTTTGTAACGGTACTGAATATGGGACTGAGTAGGTTTAATAAAGACTGTGATAATGTACGAGACATCATCTAACTTAAGGACGACTAAATGGCTTCGACACACAACTGAGGCCCGAGGAACACATGGCATAAACTGAACTTCATGGACCATTTAGAGTGTAACATAAGTCATAAAAACTGAGCATACTGGGAAGCATGAATAAATATGTCATGAACTGCATGACCTGAGTTTGGAATTTCTAAACTTATGGAACCTAATTTGTACTACAGAATAAAATGGAACTCCTTGTACTAGGAACTATAAGAATGCATGTTCTTTTACCAAGTACTATACTACCACCTCCCCCTTAGCTTAAAATTATTATTCTACATCCATGGGTTACTAAATCAATAACCCTACTACTATTTTGGGGTTTAACTATGGCATGGACTGTTAAGTAAGAAATTAGAGAAGATAGAGAAGCTTATGGATCTAATAAGGAATAAAAATATAAGTGGGAAATTTGTAACTTACCAGTGACAACATCAGTAGGACTTTCCTAATCCTATCTGGACTGAAGTGCATAAAATCTATTTAGACGCTGACAGTGGGTGGCACTGGAAGAGGAGCCCTACTGATTTGGGCGATTGGACTGACCTGGTGACTGATGAGACTGACCCTAATAGTGCATATCCCTACATCTTTGAGCAGCTACTCGACACTTTCTAAGCCAGTGGCCCAATTTCCCACAGCCATAATAGATATTACTGCCAGCCCTACACTTTCCCTGATAGTTTTTACCACACTCTCCATGCAATGGATTAGTACGACCATTGCTTATGCTATCCTGGGTCATCGGTACATTGGATGAGGACGCAGCTGGAACTAAAAACTTTGGATAAAACTGGGAACGATTACCACCATCTGACTTAGGCTGACTAAAATTAAAACTACCTGTTCTCACCCTCTTATTTTCCCTTTCCTTCTCTTTAAGTTTATTCTCTTAAATCTTTTGAGCATGGACCATAAGCCTAGATATTTCCATATCTTTAATCAACATCGCTGTTCTGTATTTCTTAACTACACTATTTGACACCCTAGATATAAACTTACTCATTTTGGACCTATTTTCTGCTACTACATGGGGACCATACCTGGATAACTGAGTAAACTTTAGGGAATACTCTTTTACGCACATACTACCTAGCCTGAGAATGATGAACTATAAGAATTTGGCTTCTCTTAGCTCTAAGGGAAAGAATCTGTCTAGAAAGGCTGCAAACTCTTCCCACTCTATGGGCTCTTCGTCTATACCCCTGTCTACCTTTCACTGCTTAAACTATATATGGGTTACATCTAGTAGATGATAGGTGGCTAACTCAACACTCTCACTAGAAGACACTCCCATGATGGTTGTGACTTTCTAAACCTGATCGAGAAACTCCTGCGGATCAACTTTAGACTTAGATCCCATATAGAAAGGACGATTCATTCGGGTGAAGTCCCGAATCCTGGTTGCAGCAGTATTAGCCACTAAGTTGGCTAAAATAGCAGCTGGCCATTCATTCTGGACTATGACTTAATTGGATAGAGTAGTGAATGTAGCTCTGAATTCTGTGTGAGAGAATGTTTGTCTAGGGGATCTGCCTTGACGGACTGAGGGGTTGACTGGTTTTCAATTTCTCTTTTGTTAGTCTTTTTGGGAGGCATGTTCTGTAAACGAATGAAAGAAGAGGATTAGACTAAGAGTGTAACTTGATCTTATGCTTAATAGCACGACATGAATACTGAAAGAAGGGAAACTTTTCCTAAATTATCTCATAGCCTCTTGTCCATAAGTGCAGCGCACTATACAACCATGCATAAGACTCTACACGATGTGACTTTCAGACTCTCTAGGACATTGAAGAAACTTAGGCTTTGATAACAAGTTTGTAATGACCTGAGCCTACTCTCTAGTAGTCACACGGTTCTTGTGACCCCAAAGGACCACAAGGTAACCCATGAATAATATTTGCTTTGAGCTTTATACAATAATATAGAAATAATTATGGAATAATAGGCTAAAATTCTGTAGGATTCAAACATCTAGAATACTGATAATGAATAATAACATCTGAATCTAAAATACTATCTAAAAATCTAGTCTGAAAAGCCTCTAACTGAAATTATCTGGAAGTGGAGTTGATGGGACTATCCCCCAACTAACTCCATCTACTAAAATACTACTAAGCTGAAGTACTAAAATAAAAGCATATCCTTGATATATGAGTACTTACTGCTAAACTTTCTACTACTGGCTGAATCTGGTAAAGTGCGGTCAGGAAGTTGAGTGTCTGAACCTATGATATGAAATATCATAGCGCAAGAAGCGGGTATGCGATCAGTACGTGAGAATGTATTAATATGATAAATGATGTAAGGCTGAATGCATGGTTTCATATAGATGAACAATAACTAACTGAATGATAAGCAAGAGCTGGATTAACATACATAAAGCATCTGTAACTACTGTAAATATTGTGCATACTGTAACTGAGTATACTGGAACTGAATCTTATAACTAATAACTAAATATACTGATAATATGATATGACTGACAATATGAATTAATGGCAACTAAGTGACTATATCTGACAGTTATGATTCTGTAGAACTGAACTAAGTTCTATTCTGAAGACTGAGACTGAAACAAAACTATGGGAGTTCTCACTTAACCAACATGACCAGGAGTAAGATGAGTGGGGTCCAATCTATAACCATAGTTTCAGGGTGCCAATATTATGCCACGGGTAAAGACATTGCTATGGTCAAGCCTATCTGACGGGTGACCCTGAAAAGGAAGTCAAGTCTAATCTTACGGGTGACCCCTAGGAGGTAGACAAATCTTAATATGATGGGTGACTCCCACATCCTATTCTAGCCATGTAGTTCTGCAGTCTGAGATTGCTACTAACGACTCTGCCCGCCTGACAGGAAAAGTCATCACCTCCATACACGCTCAGTGCTAGTTTCTACTCCTAATTAAAAGACACTTAGCTGAGTATACTAAATTGGACTGGACTAATGCTGAGATTACTGATTTTTCCTAAGTTCTGTAACTAACTAAATTCTACTGAATTTCATAACTGAATGAGAGTACTATTGATTGTGACATGACAGATACTATTCTGTAACTGACATTGGCTCTAGATAAATAGCTAAATTGTAGGTATTAAATACCCCTAGGACTCGATAGCATGAAAAGTAAAGCAAACCATAATCTTGAATAACATAACAATGTTCACTTGGTCATAATTCATTCATTGAGACATTCCATCAAACACTTGTAATGCATTAACTTGTACATGAATGGGGAATACACGTTAGCATGCTATAATAGCATTATTTCATTCTCATAGATAATTTCTCAAACACATAGAAATATGCCTAGTTCACTAAATCATAAACACTTAGGGTTAACATGGCTACAACAATCATCTTGCAAATTGAAGGTATATTATGAATATCACATAATTCAACACATACTATAATCAATTCTTGGAACTTGTAATCTAAATCATGGATAAAAACTCAAACAACACCATGAACATGAATTCAATCTAATTCAAACATGGAAATCGTAAATATTAAATGTTGTATTTTGAAAAAGGATTCTTAGGCTCCATGAAAGGTCTCATCCATGGATGAACATCTAACATACCTTAATTTATGAGATTCTTAGAATTCTTGGAGAGATCCTTGGGATTGACCTTGATTCTTAAGAGCCAAGGTTTGTTTTCTTGATATAGAAGTGCCTTTTGATTTTTTGGGGGAAAGTGAATGATGAAGGGTATAAATATTTTTAGGGCTTAAATCCCACATCTGGGTGGAATAAAATCATGGGAAAAGACTAGTTTAACCTTGGGTGCAACTTTAATTTTTTATGATATTTTCCCGATCAAGACCCTGGCACGACGCGGTGCTATCGTGCATGTCGCTAGAAAATGACAACTGGGAAATTGAATGGTGGCGCGACGCGGTGGTATCCCATTGGCACTTTGTTTATAAATTGTAAGTGCACCACGACACGGTGGAATTGCATTGGTACACTGGAAATTCACAATTATGAACTGGGTCTATGGCACGACACGCTAATATTAAGGAGCAACACTGGAAATTGACAATTTCTATTTTAACACACTCCGCGATATGCAACTGGCCTGAATGACGATGTTTAACGACTTAAACTTAAAATTCCCATAACTTCTTACCCGATTATCGGATTTAGGTGAATTTTATATCATTGTAAAGGTAATTGAATTTCCTCCATAATGGAAGGGTCTAATTTTAGAATTACTGAGTATTCCAAAATTTTTATTTAGGATAACCCATGAACTGAGAGTTAATCTAGGCTAGGGAAATATGGGGTATTACATGGATAGATCGACCAACTTATTTAATTCTACACCAATGAACATTAACTACAATATGGAGAGGCTAACTAACTTCTATATTTGGGACATACGTTACTAGCATGGTGTGCCTATTTTAAAAATTTCAAATAAATTCACTTAGCTTAAATCATATCTTTTGAGTTGTATGTAGTCAGAGTTGGGTCTTAGTTGGAGATGATTATGGAATTCCGTAAACAAATAGATGGTCAATTAGAATAGACTATTCAGGTGTTAGAGGACATGCTTTGATATTGTGTGATTAACTTTGATGGTCAAAGGGATAAGTTCTTTCTTTTAGTATAGTTTTCCTACAAAAAATTACCATTCTAGTAATCAGATGGCACTATTTGAGGTTATCTATGGGAGAAAGTATAGAACTCTAGTTTGTTGGTTTTATTCTATTGAGATTAGCCATAAAGTTTAGATTTGTGGATGGATTCCATGGATAGGGTGAAGTTAATACAAGACTGGCTTTTAATAGAAAAAATAGGAAAAATAGTTATGTGGATAAATGGTTTCATCACATATAGTTCTTGGTTGGTGAGTAGGTTTTATTAATAGTTTGGTCCATGAAGTATGTAAAGAGATTTGAGACCAAGGGTAATCTTAGTCTAAGGATTATTGGTCTTTTTAGATCCCCCAACATGCAGGATGGTGGCCTCGATTTACCTCTGAGCCTTTTAGCTGTGCATTAAGTTTTCCATGACTTGATGTAAAGAAGTATCATTTATATGGTTCTAATGTGATTTAATATGGTTTAGTAGATATGGATCAGAACCTAACATTTAAGTAAGTGATCATGCTATAGAAAGTTAAGATCTAAGGATATGTGTTCGGTGAAGGTTAAGTAGAAGCATTATCTAACTGAGGACACTCTATGCATGATAGATTTGGACATACAAAGTAGATATACCTAGCTTTTTGACTATCCAGGTAGCTTTTTTACTCTTACATTTGAGCAGGAACACGTATTTGTGTAGTTGAAAAAGTAACAGTCCTCATTGAAATTTGTGACTTTTAGTGTATTTTGAATATATTATCCATTCTCATAGTAGTATAATGGAAATTTTAGTCTACGAGCATGGACAACATGGTTTCTAAGATAGTTTGTTGGTTTTATGTGAGATTCTTTTTAGATGTTTTGTAGTTAGTAGGCTTAATTTTTTTCAAGATTTAACGACCTTCAAAGATTAAAGTTAGATAGATTTTGAGTAGTTGTTTGAAAAGGGGGAGAGAGTAACACATTGTGGAGCTCCTCACCAGGGAAGAGAGTAATGTGTCGCTGTTTTGGATTTCAAAACATGGCTGAACCTCGTCTGAAAACCCTAAAACTCCCCCTAGAAATACTTTTAACCTCCCTTACTATTAATCAACTTAAAAAACAACATTTTAGGGTAGGGAAGGCAGAACTAAAAGTCCACAAAGTTTAGGGGTCTTGAAAATGACTAAGTCCTCAACACTTAGTGAATTTTCAGGCCTTAGACCCCTTAAGCATGCAAATAAGAGCTGAACCGAGCTTATAATATTACGGGGCATTAAAATATCTCCCCCTTTTTATCATTTGTCCTCAAATGATACCGGTTTAGATAAGAATACCGAGGAAACTGAGATCATATACTGAACATGCATAACTTGGGACAAGATTACATTCTGAGCCTGAAGCATGATATATAAACTGAATTGATTTCATGAATGCATGCAATGACATGAATTACATAGTTGAACTAAGAACAAAAAAGAGTTAATCTAAGGAAAATTGTGACCTCAAGATGAATTTGAATTTGCAGAGAAAATATGAGGGTATTTGGTTTGCATGTCTGCTACCACTTCCTAAGTAGCTCCCTTAATTGATTGATTCTGCCATTAAACTTTAACCAAAGGAAATTCTTTGTTCCTTTGTCTGTGAATCTGATGGTCAAGAATCTTAACTGGTACCTCCTCAAAGGATAGAATATCCTAAATTTTCATAATTTCTAGAGGAACAACAATAGCTGAATCGCTAACACATTTCTTTAGCAAGGAGATATGAAACACTGGATGCACTGATGCTAAATCTGCAAGCTCAAGCTCATAGGCTAGCTTTCCAAAATGATCTATGATTATGTAAGGGAAAACATAGTGGGGACTAAGTTTCCCCTTCTTGCGAAATCTCAGGAAAAATCATCAGATAGACTAAATCACCAACCTCAAACTCAAGATCTTTCCTCCTTATGTCTACATACTATTTTTGGTGGCTTTAGGTTGTCTTCAACCTTTCTCGAATTAGTTGAACTTTCTCCATCACCTAAGACACTAAATATGTTCCTATTAAAGAAGCCCCACCTACCTCAAACCAAGCAATAAGAGATCTACATCTCCTCTCATAAAGAGCCTCAAATTGAACCATCTGAATACTAGAGTGATAAAAATGTTATAGGAAAAGGTAAGTAGTCATACCAGATATCTTTAAAGTTAATACACAAGCCCTAAACATATCCTCTAGGTTCTGTATAGTCCTCTCTGCCTGACTATCTATCTGAGGGTGAAAAACTGTACTGAGATAAACTTAGGAACCGAGGGTAAATCCTTCCAAAAGTGAGAGGTAAACTGAGTACCTCTATCTTAAATGATAGACAATGGAATCCAATGCAACTTAACCAACTCCTTAAGATAAATCCCAGCATAATCCTCAGTTGAATAAAAAGTATGAACTGGTAAGAAATGAGTTGATTTTGTCATTCTATCCTCAATGACCCATATAAAATCATGCTAATAACACATACCAGGTAATCCAATAACAAAATCCATGGTTACCACTTCCCACTTCCAAGTGGGGATGTTAAACTTATGCAATGTACCACTAGGCCTTTGTTCTCAACTTTGACCTGTTGACAATTTGAACACTTAGCTATAAACTCTACAATATCCTTCTTCATACCATTCCACAAGTAGATTTTTTGTAAATCATAGCATAACATATTTTTTCCAGGTTAGATAAAATATCGCGCACCATGCGCTTCTGTAAGAATTTGCTGCCTAAGATCATCAACACACGAGACACAAAACATCCCTAGACCACGAAGCCTATGATCTTCCTCTCAGGAGAAAACCTCCACTTTCTGATCTCTAATTGTCTCCTTCAACTTAACAAAATTAGGATCCCTATCTTGTTTCTCTTTCACTTCGGCAACTAATGAAGATTCCGAACTATTTTTAACTCATTTACTAACTTCAGCCGAATCAAAATACCAAACAACTAATCTAGCAATCTGATGAACATTATGGACTAACTTCTTCTTATCATTCTCTACATGAGCTACACTACTAATAGACAATTTACTAATGGAATTTTCCACTATATTGCCTTACCTAGATGATAAAAAACACTTATATCATAATCTTTTAACAATTCAAGCAACCTTATCTTGTGAAGATTTAGATCTTTATGCAGGGACACATATTATAAACTCTTATGGTCAGTGAACACATCAACATAAACCCCATAGAGATAGTGACTCTAAATTTTCAAGGCAAAGACAATAGTTTCCAACTCAAGATCATGGGTAGGATAATTCTTTTTATGGGATTTAAGTTGTCTAGAGGCGTAGGCTATGACCTTGCCCCTCTACATCAAAACACAGCCAATACCAACTCTGGAAGAATCATAGTAAACTACTAATCCATCTGAATGATCTGGAAAGTCAACATTAGGGTGAAAGTGAGTCGAGTCTTTAACTCCTAAAAACTCTTCTCGCAGGAATATGACCACTAAAATTTGACTTTCTTCTGAGTCAATTAAGACATCGGGATGTAAAAAAAAACCCTTCAACACACCATCGATAATAGCCAGCCAAACCCAAGAAACTCTTAATATCTGATTGAGAGATGGGTCTGGGCTAGTTCCTCACTGCTTTAATCATTTGAAGGTCAAATCTAATGCTATCACCAAACATAATATGGCCAAGAAAAGCTATTAATCTTAGCCAAAATTCACACTTATTGAATTTATCGAACAATTGATGAGCTCTAAGAGTCTGTAATACAACTTTTAGATAGTCTGCAAGATCATTCTCACTATGTGAATAGACAAAGATATCACCAATGAAAACTATGACGAACATGTACAAGTACTTCTTGAACAACCTATTCATCAAGTCCATGAAAGCTGCAGGGGGATTTGTTAGTCCAAACGACATGACCAAGAATTCAAAGTGAAAATATCAACTTTCGAAGGCTGTCTTTGGAATGTCACATTCTCTAACTCTAAGCTGATGATAGTTGGATTTGAGGTTTATCATAGAGAAATAACTGGCACCTAAATTTTGTCAAACAAGTTAAAAATTATGGGGAGTGGATACGTATTCTTGATTGTGATTTTGTTTAACTGATGGTAGTTGATTCATATTCTGAGAGAACCGTCTTTTTTAGGCACAAATAATACTGGAGCAGGCCATGGATTAACACTGGGCCTGATCAAACCCTTATCTAAGAGATATTTTAACTGTTCTTTCAATTTCTTAAGCTCAGCTAGAACCATTTGGTAAGGTGGAATAGAGATATGCTAGGTATATGAAAGGTGATTTATTCTGAAGTCATTTTCCCTTTAGGTAGGAACTCAGGAAAGATCTTCAGGGAACACATTTGGAAATTCCCTTACTATTGAAACTGACTCAAGACTCGGAGTTTCAGAACTAGAGTCTTTGAATCAAACAAGAGTCTTTGACTCAGACAAGATGGTACATGAACCCCTTAGATATCATCATTCTTGCCTTAAGATAAGAAACAATATGATCCCTAAGCATAAAGGTATTACCGCTTTATTCAATAACTAGTTCAGTAGGAAACTAAAACTGAATGACTCTATCTCTACAGTCAACTAAGGCATAGCATGAGTAGAGCCAATCCATGTTGAGAATGACATCTAAATGGATCATCTTTAATACCACAAGACCGGGAAATTTATGCATACCCATCTGGCTATAATAGATTTACTCACTAGGGTAGACACTGAGAAAGGCTCTACTAATATTTTAGGACTCACACAGAAATTGACAACTGTATAAGGAGTTACAAATGAAAGTAAATATTCAAGGTTTAATAAAACATACAAATAAAGATGAAAGATGTGTAACGTACCCATAACCATATCAAGAAAAATTTCCTAATCATGCCGGGTCTGTAAGGCATATAACTGATTATGACGCGGCCTACTGGTTGCGTATAAAATGGCACCCTGCTGAGTTAAGCGACCTGATGGAGTGTATAAAAGGTTAGACTATCCTTGTTGGTGCAAATATTTTCCCCTATGAGTAACCAATAGGTATTCTTAGATCCTATTATACGGCTTGCCACATCTAAAACACATATCACTACCAACCTTACACACACCCTTATGATTACTACCATATTTCTAGTAGACTGGATTAGTACAATGATGAATGGTATTTTTACCACTCATTCATATGTATTATTCATGCACGATGCCTTGATTTGAATGCATAAATAGAAAAACTTATTGTTAGATGCACTAATATCTACTCGATGCAAGTAAAAAAGCTAAGGAGGTCAAAAGATATGGATTTGAGCTAAAAATAATAAAGAGAAAGTAAAGAAGAGTGCAGTTGAAGACTTGAATTGCATTAGACCCGATTACTGAAACAACGATCCTCTAGTTGCGGTCATGGTGAATCAAGATGGTCAGCGCAATGCAATCGTGGAATCTAGATATGTTTGCATAGGAATGGTCATAGTCAAACACACGCGATCGAGGTTAAGTAGGAACAAGCCTAGGGGCAGATCTGTAAAAGAACTTAGATGCATTGCAAGCCATATTTAAGAAAACACCCTTCCTCTTTAGGATAGCTTTCTTCATAAGATATCTTGGAATTCAAGACTTGAAACCCTAATCTTGGGAAAGTGTGTAATTAATTTTGGAGGATTAATTTCTTAGTTTCTTGGTGAAGAATGGATGCTTTGAATGACCCATATGATATATTTCTCTTTAATTTCTTCATGAGTAGCTAATTAATTTGTTCTTAGGATTATGTTGAATTAGTGTAAGATTGTGTTTGGGTATTATAGTGTTTGCATGGATTTTAGTTGTTGAGTATGGGTTTCACCATTGCTTGAGCTTATGAGTTAGGATTTGATTGGTGAAAACTCCAAATTTCCAAATGGGTTTGATGGGTGAAAGACCCAAGCTCAAAAAACCCTTTGTAATCCTAGAAAGACAGACTTAGGTGAATATTAGGTAACCAATAACATCCTCAAAAGAGGGTTATTATGGGGCAAGGCAATGGTGAATAACTAATCCTAGGGATTAATACCCTTTGTAATATTAAAAATAAGTGTTTAGGGATACTAATTAATGTGAAGAGAATCATCCTAGAAATAGGGATGCTTGGTTAAGGTTTTGGGTGGTTATACAAGCTCCACACTTATTAGGTGCTTGAAAGAGCGAATGGGTGCAATCGTTGGGGTTTTATTGAAAGATTGATCTCAACGATTTTTGAATTATCATACCCATTAATTAACAACTAAATTCAATACTAAAACGATGCTATCCCACACGTTTTACCTCTAAGGATACATGATTCCAAGATACCTCCAAACCTTACATTCAAATCAAAGATATCATCTACTGATTGCTTGCTAAAGGTTGTAGTGAAAAAGTTCCCAAACAAATCCCCCTATTTAATTATACATGTCTTTTTTGTTAGCGTTCAGGATGACCTTATAGTTATTGGAATACCCATAGGTCTGAAGTTTATTGCATTCACTACTTAAGATTTGACCCCGACTTACATTGGGTTACTTAACAACGACCGCCTCACCCCTCAATTATGGGAGTGAGTTAAACTTTATAAAAAAGGCATCGTTATCGGGGAGTGAAAAATAGATTTTACTTATGCGGTGTGATTCTTACTTGGGAGTATCCAGAGTGTCGTATTTTATTTTCTTTTTGTTTTTACATCTTTTGTAGGTAATTGTAGCATAAACGGAAGCATGAGTGAAGGCACTAATCATATGGAACCATCTGTTGATACTTAGGGAGAGAGCAACTTAAATGATAAAGGTCATACGAGTAAAAACCATATCCCACCTCATCATGGGGGCGAGACATTCCATGTGACTAGTACTATGCTGTATGTGCTGCAAATAAAAGGGCTATATGGGGATCAAGCACATGAAGACCCATATGTTGACTTAAGGAACTTTCTGGAGGTGTGTACACCATTTAACATTACATGCACCACTCAAGAGGCCTTTTGGCTTAGTCTATTCCCATTCTCACTAATAGGTGAAACATTATTGTAGTTTTGCTAACTCCCTATAACTTTAATCACTTCATGGAGTGAAGTCACAAAGATTTTCTTGGACCAATACTCCCATCCCTCCAAGTTCTATCAACAAATAGATAAAATTGTGAATTATAGACAAATGAGCGGGGAACCACTTCACGAAGTTTGGGAGAGATTTCATTGGTAGTTAGCCCAATGTCCGAACCATGAGATTCCTGGGAAGACACTTCTCCAAATATTATCGATCACTTAATCCTTTGAACCAAATTGTGGTAAACCATGTGGCGGAAGGGTCTTTCTTAAACTTGTATTTTAATGCATCTACAAAAATATTGAGAGAGGTAACTAATCAAAATTAAGAATGGCATACCCGAGAGTACAACATATCCACTAGATCTTCCATTTAGCCCATGGTTAGCAAAAAACAACAAAATTAGGGCGACGAGCAAGAGGAAACCTTGGCAAAGATATTGACTCAACTTGAGCTCCTAACCATATATGTCATGGATGCTCCACAAAAAGCCCATGGAAAGGATGATGAAGAAATTTGTTATTTACCAAACCCTTTAGAAGGTTCTCATTGACCTACCAGAGGTAAAGAGGGATTCTAGGCTACATAAATTGGGTTGATAGTCAAGTTTGGAGAGAACAGGAGCATGAAGACTGATATTTCGTGCCTCACTATGATTGGGATTCTAACAATGAGTCAAGCTCCATTGACGTTGACAAAGGTAGAATAGAGGATCTTCTTGCAAAAATTTTGAACAAAGATGAGGGAACAAACAAAATAGTCTTTGAATTAAAGGACTTTATTTCACTCTCTAAAATAATGGTCTCCCATTCGATCCCTATTAAATAATTGGAAAATCAAATGGGTCTAGTCGTCCCATGTCTAGACACTAAACCTAAGGGGAAATCCACTAGTGGCACTATCGCCAACCTCCAAATCGATGATCAAATCTTGGTAATGCGTGCAGAGGGTAAAAAAAATAAAGGAAGTGAACATGATGGAGGTCTTAGGAGAAAAATGTCCAATGATTGATCAAAAGAGAGGTTATCCCAAAGTCAAATCGATAAAGAGAAGAAAGAAGTAGAAAGAATTATTGGACAGTTAATTAATGAAGGAGAGTTTGATAAGTGGGGTTTAACGGACCCTATTTGATAAATTGATACATGTCAACATCGAGCCATGATGATAACTAAGGGATTGTTTAGGAGGCAACCCACAAATGCCACAAGGATGGATCATATTCTTTTTTTCATATTTTTATAGTTTTGAAGATTAATTTTCACCTATGCATTACTCATGCTTATGTGACACTATAGAGAGCTTTTCATAAGCTTAGAAAGAAAAAAGTATGCATAATTTAATGTGAAAGCCAATTAAACAATTAATAAGCTTCAGGTGAGCAAAAAATATTAACAGGGGAAAAGTAGGGGAGCAGACATGCCCTTGGTTATCATGATTGTTTGCAATCATAGTTACCCTATTTTCAATAGCAGTCAGTCAGATGTGTTCGCGGGAACAGAAGCTAGTTCATTCATTGACTACCTCCCTAGTTTTCTCACATTCTGGCTCAAGTCCTTACTTATAGAAATGGTTTAATCTCAAGATAATTGGTGATGCTAAAAAATCTGAAAAGAATAGCGGCCTTTGAAGGAGTTATAAGGAGCACCCTTATCTCTTTGTTAGCTTTTATTATTCATGCAGTAGGGACACTGCAACCTTTTTAGTTGGGGGTGTTTCCTTATTCATTTCATTTGGTCTTGTATTATTGATATTTTTGCACATTTTTCTATTCTTTTGGACAATTCTTAATGTGATCTTTATTTGGGCTATAATATTTGCACACTCTAATGGTGTTCACATTTGCATGGATTAACTATTTTGTTCATAGTTGGCTATTTTGGCATAAATTTTATTATATGATCTTTGCCTTCGTTGTTGGTTTTCAATTCATAAATGCAAGGGAAGTTGAGTCCCCGTGGCATCGAGGCTATAAAATGCAAAAAAAGTCTGAGTACCTATAATATTGATGCTTTGGGAGAAAATTCATATCCATTGGTAAAGTTTGACTAACCATATGGATATTTAGCCCGTACTATGAGTCACAATGAGAGACCATGACTTGTGTTATTACCATAATTAGCAAACTATGTGTGGTGCAGATACCAAGACAAATAACCCCTTCTTTCCAAAAAATTTTACAAAATCCAAAGGCATGGACGTGAGCAACCTTGTAATGATATTTTCCTTTTTTTATAACTTTGATAGTTCATATTGGAAAAAGAATGAATACCCCATATTTATCTCGAGCAGGTAGAACAATTGAACTCTCTTGATGACTACTCGCATGCCATGTGCTTCAGGTTGATTGTCTTCATCTCTTGTGTACTTGTACTATCTAGAACTTTACCATTTAGTATTTCAAAGCTAATTTATATTGTATTTGGTTGAATAAATGACCGTAGGCCATCTTAGTAATTTTGGTACCACTTTAAGCCTAAAAATCCTACCTTTGCATAGGTATATTCCCTAGTACCTAATTTGAGCCTTTGGAGCTTTCTTTTGCAATCACATTACAAGCCATAAACCATTCTCTTTATCCCTCTTTTAAACCGTACCCTTCTTGAACTTGAGAATGTAATTTGAAGAAAAAACTAAGTTGGGGGTGGTAAAGATTGAAGGAAGAAAGTTTGGAGCCACAAAGAGTTAGTGCATGCTTAATGTGCCTAAGTTTTGAAAAAAGCAAATAGAAGAGGAAAGGACCCAACAAAGGAATGATAGCTTTAGATTGCAAGAAAATGAGATAAAAGAAGTTGGGTGAGCAAAGGAAGGAAAATGTAGGCATGACAAATGAAAGAGAGCAAAGAGAGTAGCCCATAGTTATAGAGAAAAAGGAAAGAATTTTGAAAAGTATGATGAAGATGTTTAAGGAAGGGTGTAGCCATGTTGCTTCCAAAATGATATCTTACCCCACCATAACCCTTTGTTACAATCTTAGAAAGTCCTTCGAGATCTCCAACCACTTAACTTCTTTGTAGTGGTAAATTGGGGCAAGCCTATGGTATAGTTCTTGTTAACATAGAGAATTTCTTGAGAGAGTCAGGGTTCACTTAAAATTCCTTGTTTCATGATTAGTAACTAGGTGTATAATATTTTTATTTCTCATGAGGATGCATGCGATCTAGTTGAGGTGGGTGATTTTTCCTTCTCCCGTGCAATGAGGTAAATAAGGGTATAAAATGTAAGCAGTTTTTAGAGTGTTAGTAGTTGTTACATGATTGCTCCCCAAAGTCTATTGCATCCTTCACTATTCCACATTATAATAAGGGGAGTGGTTAGAAACTTATGCCCATATATGAAACACTTTTAGCAGTGGAACTCAAGTTAAGTCATCATAATCATTGAGTGATAGAATAAGGGAACACATTTTTTAATAATATAGGGGTAATGTTGCCGAGGAAAACCAAAATTTTATGTTGGGTTTGTTGATGAGTGATGTTTTTACCACTCATTCATACTAATTATTCATGCATAATTCCTTGATTTGAATGTATAAATAAGACAAACTTGTGGTTAGATGCACTACTGATTGCTTGCTAAAGGTTGTAATGAAAAAGTTTCCAAACAAATTCCTCTATTTAATTATACATGTCTTTTTCTTTACCATTCCAGATGACCTTATAGTAATATGAATACCCATAGGTCTAAAGTTTATAGCATTCACTTCTCGAGATTTGATATCGATGTACATTAGGTTAGTTAACAATGACTACCTCACCCATTAATTATGGGAGTGAGTTGAGCATTATTACATGGCCACTATTCACGCTACCCTAGGAGTTAGAGCCTGGCACTCTATCCTGACTATCTTGTCTAAACCTAGGCATTGGCGCACTAGCTGAAGACAAATCTAAGGATGAAAATTTTTGATGGAACAGAGAACGGTTACCACCTTCAGACCTTGGCTGAGAAAAGTAGAAACTATCTATTCTATCTCTCTAATTCTCTCTCTCTCTCTCTCTTTAGGATTATCCTCCTCAATATGTTGAGCATGAACAATGATTCTAGATAGGTCCGTCCCCTTAATCAACATAGCAGTCCTACACTCCTTAACCACACTATTAGCTACACTATCTATCAACTTACTCATTCTAGATCTATTGTTTGCTGCTATAGTAGGAGCATACCTCGCCAACTGAGCGAAGTTAAGCGAGTACTCCTTCACACTTATACTACCTTGCTTTAAATTGATGAACTCCTGCACTTTAGCTTCCCTCAACTCTAATGGAAAGAATTTGTATAAGAAAGCCATGGTAAACTGTAACAGCCAGAGACTACCCCCTAGTCGTTACACGGTGCTTACAGTCTCGAGAGACCACAAGTTAACCCATAAGTTGGTACCTGCTGTGAGCACTGAGTAATATAATCATGAATGCAAAAGAATAACTTAAAATTCCATAAGGTTTTAATAATGAAATAACTACTGAGTTATGAATCTGATAAAAATACTAAAATCTGAATAGTCTAAATAACTATCTGTGGTGTCTGAAAAACCTCTAAACTGGATACTATTAGGTGATGGGACAGGCCCCAACTAACTCTACTAAATATTGAGATAAATACATGAAGTAAAATAATTTCTCCACGGTTAATGAGGAATCACCACTGCTACTGTACTGCTGATAAATCTGAGAATCTAGGTGTGATGCGAGAACTGAGCATCAGCACCTATGATATGAGACATTATAGCGCAAAAGAAAAGGTATGCGGTCAGTACTTTGAATGTATTGGTATGGTAAATAAGGTAGGTTGCTATGCATGGTATTATGAATAGGAATGATAATAATTAACTGGACATACATGTAAAGCATGGAGTATTGAATAAAGAGCATGGAATCTGTAGATACTAAAACTGCAGGAAAATCTGTAAATACTATGGATGCATGGCCAAACATATGACATAAACTGTGTAAAATCTATAAACTGATATACTAAGATAACCAAAATTTTTATTCTTTGGTCAAATAATACTAAGACTGAATAACTAAGCTGGGACTGTAACTGGGACTACATTTGAGACTATGGGAGGTATCACCTAACCGACATTCCCCAATTTGAGCTAATAGGGGTCAAACTATAACCCTATTTAGAAGTGTGTTAATGCCGTGAAACAGGTACTAACGATGGCTATGTGGATCCACTAAATTGTTATAATATCCAAAGGACTAAGGGTGTCAAGCCTGAACTGACGGGTACATCTACGAGATAGTCAAGCCTAATCTGACGGGTGACTACTCATATCCTATGCAGGATACATATTTCTAGAGTATAGGCACTGCTAGTAACGAATCTGCATAACTGACGGGGAAGCCGACATCCCTACACTCGTTTGGTGCTAAATCCTACTCCCAACTGAAAGACACTGAGATACTAGACTACTCTGAGTTGAATAACTAATATCTGACTATTTTGATAATGCTCATAATATAATTTGAAGACTATTTTGTAATGTACTGAGACTAGACTAAATAAATAACTATTGGTTTTGGGTATTCAATACCCTCAAGACTCAAAACAACAATACCAGAAAAACACTAAAGTTTGAAGGCCAAAACATGAAGGCTATTGTTAAATAAATCACTCTTGTAGGCATTTTATCAAACACTTGTACTTCATTGTTTTGTCAATATATGGGAGTAGTATAAAACATGAAATAATAGCATGACTTCAACATTTATAACACTAAATCATGATCTAATTTGATGAATGACATTGTTAAAACATAGGGGGTTTGATAACAACAATAATTCCATTAAAGTATGGTGTAAAAATCAACATTCAAGGTAGTTCATGGAGATTCATAGTTTTAAATCATAATTTAATATCATAAATCTTGAAAATATGATAGATTTGTAATTAAAATGGATACTTGAACTTCATGGATAAAAGGAATCCATGGATGAATATCTAACATTCCTGGGATGATGAATTTGGAAGGATTGATAGAGAGTTCTTGAGATTTGACCTTGATTCTTGAGAACTAAGTTTTCTTGTTCTCAAAAGAGGGGATTTTTAATTTGAGAGAAAGTGAATAATGAGTAGTATTTAGGTCAATTAGGGGTTAAATTTCCTATTTAGGGCGAGTTTAGGACTTAGGAAAAAAACCCAAATACCCTTACATGAATTTAAAAACACAAGTTGGAAACTGAAATCCTAATTTTTTTGGCCTTGGCGCGATGCGCCACTATCGCTGCAAGCCACTGGAAAAGGGACAATTGGGACCCGGACAAAACTGCGATGCGCCACCATCGCGGTAAAGTTGTGGATGCCATTTTGGCTATCTCTACGACGTGCCATGATCACAAAGGCCCACTAGAAATTTACAACTGTCTAATTGACCTATTGTGTGATGTGCCAGGATCGTGGACCCTTACTGGATTTTACCAAATGGGAGATTGTCCTGCTCTATGATGTTCTAGAGGTTAAAATGATGGGGTTTTGGGACTGAAACTTAAAATGGCAATAACTTCATACCCGATTATCAAATTTTGGGAAACTTAATATTATTGGAAAGCTAATTGAATTTCCTACACAATGACAGGCTCTAAACTGAAAAATAATGAGTTTTTCAAAAATTTCATATGCGAATGCTCATGCATTGGGGCTTAGATTATGCTAGGAAAATACGGGGTGTTGTAATATCTCCCTTCTAGGATCATTTGTCCTCGAATAAAACTGGTTAAGATGAGGGAACTGATGGACTGAGCTTATACACTGAATATGCATGTCTAATGCATGGAATGCATAATTGAACTGATTCATGAATGCATGCCTGACATGAACATGATGTGCACTGAAATTAAGCATGATACAGAAAGATCTTAAGAAGATTTTGTATCTTGTACTGAATTTGGATTCACGGAGAAGAGATGAGGGTACTTGGTCCGCATATCTGCCTCTGCTTCCCAAGTGGCTCCCTCAACAGACTGATTTTTCCAAAGAACTTTGACTAGTGGAACTTCTTTGTTCCTTAGTCTACGAACTTGATGATCAAAAATTTCGTCTGGAACTTCCTCAAAGGAACGGCTGTTCTGAGTATCTACACTTTTTAAGGACAATAAAAGCTGGATGACCAATACACTTTTTGAACAACGAGACATGGAACACTAGGTGTACTGAGGCTAAATCTGAAGGCAACTCAAGATCATAAGCTAGCTTTTTAAAATGACTGAGAATTCTGAAGGGACCAACATATCGAGGACTGCTTTTCCCTTTCTTGCCAAATCTCCTCACTCCCTTCATGTAAGAGATTTTCAAGAACACAAGATTACCAACCTCAAACTTGAGATCCTTTCTTCTCACATCTACATACTATTTATGTCAGCTTTGGGCAGCCCCTAGACTTTCTCTGATCAATCGAACCTTCGCTAATGTAACAAACACCAAGTCAGTCCCTACTACTACGGCCTTACCTACTTCAAAGTAACCAATTGGAGATCTATATCTCCTACCATAGAGATCTTCAAATGGAGCCATACAGATACTGCAATGATAGCTGTTATTGTATGCAAATTCAATCAAAGGCAAATGGTTATCCCAACTACCCTTGAAATCAACAATGCATTCTCTCAGCATATCCTCAAGAGTCTGAATGGCATATTCTGCTTGATCGTCTGTCTGAGGGTGGAAGGTTGTACTAAGGTGTACTTGGGTACCATGACCCTTTTGGAACACTTTGTAGAAGTGAAAGGTAAACTAAGTTCCTCTATATGAGATGATAGATAAGGGAACACCATGCAACCTAACCAACTCTCTAAGATAGAGATTGACATAGTCCTCCACTGAGTAAGAGGTACGGATAGGCAAAAAATGAGCTGATTTGGTCATCCAATCTATGATAACCCAACTAGAGTCATGCCGATGATGGGTACGAGGAAAACCTATCACAAAGTCCAGGTTCACTTTCTCCTATTTCCATATGGGAATACTAATCTCCTGCATGGACCCACTAGGCTTCTGGTGCTCAATCTTAACTTGCTGGCATGTAGAGCACTTAGCTATAAACTCTGCAATATCTTTCTTCATTCCACTCCACCAATAGATGTCCTAAAAATCCCAGTACATCTTAGTGGCCCCTGGATGAATAAAGTAACGCTTACCATGCACTTCTGCAATATTTCGTTACCTTAATTCAACTACACCAGGCACACATAATCTACCCTGACAACGCAAAACACCATCTCCCCCTTTGGGAGAAAACCTCCACTTTCTGATCTCTGACTGATTCCTTCAACTTAACTAGAATGGAATCTCTATCTTGCTTTTCCTTTACCTAAGAAACTAAAGATGACTCTGAGCTACTTTGGACCCATACACTACTTTGTGCTGAATCGAGTAAACAGATACCTAGTCGGGTAAGATGATGGACTTCCTAAGCTAACTTCTTCTTACCATCCGCAACATGATCTACACTACTCATAGACATCCTATTGAGAGCATCAGGCACTACATTGGCCTTTCCCAGATGATATAGAACACTCATGTCATAATCCTTCAATAACTCTAACCATCTTCTCTGATGGAAATTCAAATCTTTATGAGAGAACACATACTGATGTCTTTTGTGATCTGCGAACACATCCATATGTACCCCATAAAAGTAATGCCTCTAAATCTTTAAGGCAAATACTACTGCTACTAGCTCAAGATAATGAGTCGGATAATTCTTCTTATGAGGCTTAAGCTGTCTTAAGGTGCAGGCTGTGAACTTACCTCTCTACATGAGGACATAAGTCAAACCTACTCTGGATACATCACAGTACATGACAAACTATCTAAACCGTCTGGTAGAATATGAATTGGGGATGAGGTGAGTCGAGTCTTCAACTCCTAAAACCTCTTATCATATGAATCTATCCACTAAAGCTTAATTTTCTTCTAAGTCAATCAGGACATGGGGGATGCAATAGAAGAAAAACCTTTAACAAACCGATTATAATAGCTAGCCAAACCCAAGAAACTCCTGATATCTGTTTGAGAGATGGGTTTAGGCCAGTTTCTCACCGCCTTAATCTTTTGAGGATCGACTCTAATGCTATCACAAGAAATAATATGGCCAAGGAAAGCTACTGATCTTAACCAGAATTCACACTTACTAAATTTAGTGAAAAAATAATGGGCTCTAATAGTCTGAAGCACTACTCTAAGGTGGTCTACATGATCATTTTTGCTATAGGAGTGAGCAAGAATGTCATCAATGAATACTATGATAAGCATGTCCAAGTACTGCTTAAAAACTCGGTTCATCAAGTCCATTAAGGTTTCTAGGGCATTTGTAAGACCAAAGGACATGACTAGAAATTTGAAGTGACCATACCGAGTTCAGAAAGTTATTTTTTGGGATATCACATTTTCTGAATCTAAGATGATGATAGCCTGATATGAGGTCTATCTTGGAAAGTAACTAGCACCATGAAGTTGGTTGAAAAAATCATCGATTCTAGGTAGTGGATATTTATTCTTGACTGTAACCTTGTTCAACAGAAGGTAGTCTATGCACATTCTAAGAGAACCATCTTTTTTACGCACGAATAGAATAGGTGCACCCTATGGGGAGACGTTGGGTCTGATGAATCCCTTATCCAAGAGATCCTTTAATTGTTTCTTAAACTTTTTGAGTTCAGCTGGAGCCATTCTATATGGCGGAGTACATATCAGGAAGAAGGTCTATTCCGAAGTCGATTTCCCTTTTAGGAGAAACTCTGGGAAGATCTTCAGGAAATACATCTGAGAATTCATTTACTACTGAAACTGACTCAAGAGTTGGAGTTTCTGAGTTAGGGTCTTTGACTCGCGTAAGATGGTAAACACACACCTTTGATATCAAATCTCTAGTTTTAAGGTACGAGATCAACTGACCCCTAAGAGATTTAGTACTACTTCTCCATTTAAGGACTGGTTCATTTGGGAACTAAAACTAAACTATTCTATTGCTACAATCAACTAAGGCATAGTATATGTGGAGCCAAACCATGATGAATGACATCAAAATCTGTCATCTCTAACTCCACGAGATCAACTGAGGTAACTTTCTGAAATATTATGATCGGACAGTTCCTATATTCCTGTCTGGCTACAATGGAAATGCCTATCATAGGCAGACACTGAAAAGGGCTCTGCTAGAATTTTTGAACTGACTCTAAAATTGACAGCTATATATAGAGTTACAAAAGAAAGAGAAGCTCCAAGGTCTAGTAAAGCATAAACATATAAGTGAAATACCTGCAACATACTAGTAAAAACGTCAAGAGAATTTTCCTGATCTTAGTAGGACTGAAGAGCATATAATTTATTCGGATGCTAACTATTAGTAGCACTGAAAGTGGCACCCTGTTGAGTTATGCGGCCGAATGTAACTGACGACTGATAGGGATAGCCTTGTTAGCATGTGTCCCTACCTTTCTAAGCAACTAATCAACACTCTCGAATCTAATGGCTTGGCTTGCCACACCTAAAGCATACATCACTACCTGCTCTACACTCATCTTGATGATGTCTGCCATATTTTTGACATAGAGGATTTGTACGAGCAGTTCTTACATTGACCTGGGACTTAGATCTTGGTAACTCTAATAAAATTAAGGACGGTTACCACCTTCTAACTTTGGCTGATTGAAATTAAAACTACCCATCCTAGCTCTCTTGTTTCCTCTCTCCCTCTTCTTAATCTTCTGCTTCTCTATCTGTTGAGCATGGACCGTCAGTCTAGACAAATCCATTTCACAAATCAACATTGTGATCCTACACTCATTGGCCACTCTATCAGACACGCCAGGCACAAACTTACTCATCTTGGACCTACTATCAGCCACCACATGAGGAGCATATCTAGCTAACTGAGTGAACTTAAGAGAATACTCCCTCACACTTATGCTGCCTTTCCTCAAATAAATAAATTCTAAAACTTTAGCCTCCCTCAACTCTAATGGAAAGAATATATCCAAGAAAGCCGTGGTAAACTCTACCCATTCTATAGGCCCTGCATTAATACCTCTATCAACTTTCAACTGCTTAAACCAAGTATGGGCTACATCCTACAATTGATTTGCAGCCAACTTGGCACTCTGACTAGACATCAGCCCATAGCATCCTTGACTTTCTGAACCATATATAAGAATTCCTATGGATCCTTTTCAAACTTGGATCACATGAAAGAAGAAGGATTCATCCGGGTAAAATCTTGAATTTTTATTACAATAGTATTGGCTACTGGGATGGCTGGAACAGTTGCTGTCCATTCATTCTGTGCTGTTATGAAGTTTTCTAGAGTAGTGAACGCAACCCTGAATTTTGCATGAGAGATATGCTCTTCCAGAGGATCTGTCTGGACAGGATGAGAGGCTGGCTAAGTTTATTTTCTTTTTTCATTTTTCTTGGGAGGCATGTTCTGTAAATGGAAGGAGGAAATGGATTAGACTGAGAGTTTAACTTGAGATCATGCTCAATTTCATGACATGAATATTGAAAGAAGGGAAACCTTTTCCTAAATGCCTTGTAGCCTCTCATCTATAAGTATGGCGTGCTACACACCTATGCATAAGACTCTACTCAATGAGTGTTTCTGACTTTCTAGGATATTTTAAAACCTGGATTTGATACCAAGTTTGTAAGGACTCGAGATTGCCCCCTAGTCGTTACACAATGCTTACAATCCCGAGAGACCACAAGTAAACCCATGAGCCGGTACCTGTTGTGACCACTAAGTAATATAATCATGACTGTGGAAGAATAACTGAAATACCATAAGGTTTTAATAATAAAATAACCACTGAGTTATGAATCTGATAAAAATACAGAAATCTGAATAGTTTGAATAGCTAACTATAGAGTCTGAAAAGCCTCTAAACTGGATACTATGAGTTGATGGAACAGGCCCCAACTAAATCTACTAACTACTGAGATAACAACATAAAGTAATATAATTTGTCCTTAGATGATGAGGACTCACCACTGCTATTGTACTACTAATAAATTTGAGAATCTAGGTATGATCCAGGAACTGAGCGTCAACAACTATGATATGAGACATCATAGCACAAAAGAAATGGTATACGATTAGTACTTTGTATGTACTAGTATGCTAAATAAGGTAGAATAATATGCATGGTCTCATGAATAGGAATGATAATAATTAACTATACATCATGTAAATCAAGAAGTACTAAAGAAAGATCTTAGAATCTGTAGATACTGAAATACAGGAAAATCAATAAATATTGTGGATGCATGACCAAGCATATAACATGAACTGAGTAAAATCTATAAACTGATATACTAAGATAACTAAAATTTGTATGCTTTGGTCAAACAACGCTAAGACTGAATAACTGAACTGGGACTGTAATTGAGACTATATCTGAGACTCTGAGAGGTATCATCTTATCGACATTCCCTAATTTGAGCTAATTAGGGTCCAACCTATAACCCTAGTTAAAAAGGTATTAATACCATACCACTAGTACTAACTATGGTTGTGTGGATCCACTCAACTTATATAATGTCCAGACAACTAAGGGTGTCAAGCCTAAACTGACGGGTGACCCCTGCGAGATAGTCAAGCCTAATTTGATAGGTAACTACTCATATCATATACTGGCTACGTAGTTCTGAAGTATAGGGACTGCTACTAACGACTCTGCCTAACTGATGGGGAAGCCGCCATCCCTACACTTGCTCGGTGCTAAATCTTACTTCCAACTAAAATACACTGAGATACTAAGCTGTTCTGAGTTGAATAACTAATATCTGACTATTCTGATAATGCTCATAATATAAGATAAAGACTATTCTATAATGTACTGAGACTAACTAAATAAACAGCTATGGTTTTTGGGTATTCAATACCCCAGGACTCAAATTAACAATACTGGAAAGACACTAAAGCTTGAAGGCCAAAACATGAAGGCTATTATTAAAAAAATCACTCTTGTAGGCATTTTATCAAACACTAGTACTTCATAGTTTACCCAATTCATGGGAATAGTATAAAACATGAAATAATAGCATGACTTTAAGATTTATAACACTAAATCATGATCTAATTCGATGAATGAAAATATGAAAACATGAGGGATTTGATAACAACAATAATTGTTCATGGAGATTGATAGTTTTAAATCATAATTTAATATCATAAATTTTGAAAAGATGATAGATTTGTAATTAAAATGGATACTTGGACTCCATGGATGAAAGAAATCCATGGATGAGCATCTAACATACCTGGGATGATGAATTTGGAAGGATTGATAGAGAGTTCTTGATATTTGACCTTGATTCTTGAGAGGTAGAGTTTCTTGTTCTTGAAAGAGGGGATTTTTAATTTGAGAAAGAGTGAATAATGATGAGTATAAACGTAAATTAGAGGTTATATTTCATGTTTAGGGTGAGTTTAGGACTTAGGAAAAAGACCTAAATACCCTTAAATAAATTTAAAAACACATGCTGGAAACTGAAATCCCAATTTTTTTAGCCTTGGCGTGACGCGCCACTATCGTGCCAAGCCACTGAAAGAGGGAAAACTGGGATTTGGACAAACACAACAACGTACCACCATTGCGGTAATCCTGTGAATGCCATTTTGTCAACTCTGCGATGCGCCATGATCACGGAAGCCCACTGAAAATTGACAACTGTCAAATTGACCTATAGCACGACGTACCAAGATTGCGGACCATTACTGGATTTTTCCAAATGGGAGATTGGCCTATTCCGTGACATGCTATAGCTTAAAATGATGGGGTTTGCAACTAAAACTTAAAATTGCCATAACTTCTTACCCGGTTATCAAATTTGGGTGAATTTTATATCGTTGGAAAGCTAATTGAATTTCCTAGGCAATGGCAAGCTCTAAAATGAAAAATAATGAGTATTTCAAAAATTTCATATACTAATACTCATGGATTGGGACTTAGATTAAACTAGGAAAATAAGGGGTGTTACACAAACTCATCTCACTAAATGGGCCCTGCCTCCACACCTCAGTCCTTCTTTCACTGCTTAAACTAGGTGTGAGATACATCCAACAACTGATATGTAGCCAATTCTACATTCTCACTTAAATTGATGCCCATAATATTAGTCACCTTCTCTTCCATGACTAGAAACTCCTATAGATCCTCCCAGACTTGGATCCTGAAAACAAAGGGAGATTCATCCATGTGAAAGCCTGAATCCTAGATGCAACTATATTTTCCACTAGATTGTCTGGGAAAACAACTCACTGGTTGTTCTGAGAAACTAATGAATGGGAAAAAGTCATGAAAACGACACTAAATTTAGCATGAGAGACATGCTCATTCAGGGAATATTCCCAAACATATGTTAGTGGGGCTGGTCCTCGTTCCTTCTTCCATTTTTTTCTAAGAGACATTTTTATTAATGGAATGAAGGATGGGTTAGAAAAAAGGAAATTAATAGAGCCCACGCTCTTTTATACGACTTGAACACTAAAATAAGGAAAACTTTCCTGAAATATCTTGTAGCCTCTTGTTCATAAGTGTGGCATGCTTTATACCCATGCACAAGACTCAACTTAATGCAACTTTCAGACTCCCTAGGATACTTTAAAACTTGGCTCTTATTACAAGTTTTAGCATGACCCGAGGCTACCCCCTAGTCGTAACAACGGTGCTTACGGCCATAAGTGACCATAAGCAAACCCATGAGCTGGTACTTACTGTGAGAATTAGACAAAATAGTAATACATCACATGCTTGAAAGATAAGCTGATAAGATACAATAAAACTGGATACTAAAATCCAAATCAAAACATGTCTGAAATATCTGACACCAACTGATAACACTAAAATGATTGAGTGACTATCTAACTAATTTTCTGAAAGAATCTAAACATAATGAGGAGGTTATAGGACAAATACCTAACTAACTCCGGCTGACTGAACATAAGAAAATGCTTAAATAACTAAAATAAATATATCATATCCTCGATGGATGAGGACTCACCACTACTGTTGCTAAGTAATACTGAGCTATCTAATAATGGTCAAGAAACTGAGCATCCGATCCTATATGATAAGAAACATAGTGCAAGAAAAGTATATGGTTAGTACTTTGAATATACAGGTATATGAGACGAGGAATGGATGAAATGCATAAGTTAACTGAGCTTGAATGAATGAACATGTACTATCTGAGAATGCAAGACCAAGCATAAATGTCTCTAAAATAAATTTGAAATCTGAAAGACTAAAATCTATATAACTAAATGATTAAAAACTTGTACAATTTGTCAAGCAAACCTGAACTGAGATATACTAAAATACTGATGAACTGTGGGAGGTATCATATAATCAACGTGCCCTAATTTGAGCAAATTAGGGTAAAAACTATAACCCCAGTTAAAAGAGTGACAGTATCGTTCCATGAGTACTAACACTGGTTGTGTGGATCCACTAATCATGAGTCCCAAAGGACTAGGGAGTTAGTCTTAAACTGACGGGTGACCTCTAAGAAAGTGTCAGTTCTAAACTGGTGGGTGACATCTCATAATCCTATGTTGGCTACGTAGTTCTTGAAATTAGGGGCTGCTACTAAGGACCAAGTCCTAACTGGCAGGTGACCCCCATCCCTAGGTTTGCTAGTTGTTAAATCGTACTTCCAACTGAATTGACACTAGTATAGAACTGAACAAAATTTAACTAAACATTTTTTCTAATAGTGCTCATCATGATTATATCAACTAGGTAAATAATAATGTTTATTATTTATTTGAATTGTTATTTACAAATATTAAATCATGTAAACCACATGGGTATTGGGTGTTCATAACCCTCCAACACTAAATAATCATAAAATACAATATTAAAGCTTAAAACGTTTGTATGGGATAATGGTTTCAAAAACCCAAAACATAAAAATTTCATTATACATGTTAGAATCATGAACTTGAACATGAGAATGTGTTAAGTATGAGGAAACCAACATGCTTACTTGGCTAAGTTCATAAATTGGGGATTTAACATGAATTCACTAGAATATAACATAGGAAACTAAAATTTAAAGCATGAAGAAACCTAATTTTTCCTGGGATCATACATGCACATAAATTGAGTTTAAATTACTAGTGAATACATGAATTTAACCCATCTTGAACATATGAAATTCTATAGTAAAGGAAAAGCTCTATATTTAAATTAAAAAGAAGTTTTTTTGGGGATTAAAGGGTGAAAGTAACCCATTGATGAATACCAACATACCTTAATAGCTATTATCATGAAAATTCCTTGAGGTTAGAATCTTGAACCCTTGATTTCTTGAGAATGAAGCTTGGGTTTGTTCTTGGGGAAGAAGGAGGGTTTCTTGAGAGCAATTTTGGGTAAAGGGGGAAATAATGTCCTTTTGGGGGTTCTAAATTGTGTTAAGGACTAAATAAGGTGGGGGAAATAACTCATATGCCCCTTAAGAACACAAACAATAGCACTGTGCAATACAGAGCCACGCACCATGCCATTCTCTCCATGAGAGAGAGAAATAAGCTGTGTAGCTTACTTCGAGAGAGAGAGAAATACATCACAGAGCTTCTCCCTATGTGAGAGATCAATACGTTATGACCAAATTGCATGGCTTCATGGTTTTGACTATCCAAACATTGCTCAAACCTCATCAAAAAATCCTAAAACTCCCTCGAGACATACTTTTAACCTCCCTAACCATGAATCAACTTAAAATGTGATATTTTGGCATCAGGAAGGCCAAACTAAAAATCCACAAAGTTTATGGATCTTGAAAATGACTAAGTTCTCAACACTTTGAAATTTTCAAGCCTTGGACCCTTTAAGCATGCAACTAAGAGCTGAATCAAGCTTAGAATATTATGGGGTATTACAGGCTCCAACTATCCAGCTGGTACACCACTCAGCTGGTGCATCCACTAAAGATACACTTGCATTTCTTAAGAGACCTAACTTACATCAGTGAGTGTCACTTAAACGGCCTTCGGTTCGCTTAAGCAAGTGTCTTTTAAGTGACTCTTGTTTCTCTTAAGAGACATACAAAGCCTTGGCGGATGTCTCTAAGGTGCTACATGGATGCTTAGGTGGCCTAATGTCCACTAAAGCAATGCCTGGGTGGTATATATACCCTTTTTCTTTAATAATTTTTCACCATTTTGGAGACATTGAGCTTGGATTTTTGTGTTCTTAGGTGATGTTTTCAATTTTCAATCTTGGGTAGGCTTGAAATCTATATTTCAATTATTTTTCTTTGATTCTTGTAATTTAAATCATGTCAAAACTCAATTTCAAAAGTGGAATTTGCAAATTTGGCCCTGAAGGCCTAATTCTTTGTTTTAAACTCTAATTTCAACCTGTTATTACTTGGGTTTTCTTCCATGGATTTCCATAACCATGGGTAACATACTTTTTGACTAAAATTTTGGTTTTACCTTTGTTTTTCAAAAACCCATTTCAAGGGTCAGTATAGACCCCAGTAAAAATCGATAATATAGATATTATTGGTATCACGATCTAAATTAGGGCCTAGTTGTGATGGGATATCAAGTCCATTGTGGACCGGATATCACCCTTTTACCTATTCAAATAGAGAATAGATACTAATGGAGACTGAATTCTGAACATACAACAAGATAGAAGAGATAAGCTGAAAGACATTTATTATATGTGATAAACCAAACCAATACCAATACCCAAGTCCACCATAATCCACAAAGCATTCTAGTCAAAACTAAAATTAATAAAGTCGGGACATGATTAGAACTGAAAGAAATAAAGTTGGGAAATTCCCCCGACTATAGCCAAAAATAAGTCAGAAGCAAAGTCTATGACCTAAAGAACCTATAACATGAAATGAAGCCTTCTAAAGTATGGAATTTCACCAGTTTAGTCCGACTCATGAACTATTTAATGATCAACTACTCACTATGCAGGAGAAGTTAAAGTATGCCCAATTCCTGCATCATGTGAGGATACAACATACGTAGATGGTTAGTCGGTTGAGCACAAGCATGTAACTTAAGGATAAGTGAACAAAAATAATGCCAAGATCAATAATTCAAAACCAGTCCAATAATCATGCACCCCACAAGTTCAAAACATTCAAAACCTATTTCAAAATATTGGGTTGACGTTGTTACTAATTAAATTGTCATTATTCACAAAATCGAGAGAGATCACAATCCCCTAATTTATTTGCAACACTCATGAACCCCACAAGTTCAAAACAAATAATAAAGTATAAACAATGCATAATAATCTATGGGAAATACAATTTAAAAACTAACCATGTCGAAACCCTTAACCCATATCAAAACCCACATTCAATTTTAGATTAATAATCATTTAAATATCATGCTTTAAGGAAATCAAATTTGAGGGTAGAGTCATATGCCTAAAATATCAAGAATTATGAAAAAGAAACCTTGAATTGACCCCTAGATCCCTAATCATGAGGAAACCTATCTTTTTTTTGTTGAGAGAATTTGAGAGAGAATAGGATATTTTATAATTGAGTTACAGGTAAGAATGAGGTCTAATTAGTGTTTATAGGTTGTGGGATATGCGTAGAGAAAGAGGGAAATATCCAAAATACCCTTATTAAAAAGACTAAAAATTGGTTGCCAGTCATTAAGGGTCTCATAATGACTCATTAAGACTCATTGTGACTCCTCTTCATGAGTCGTAGTTAAGATAGTGTCAATAGGCACACATAATGTTTCCCCTACAACTCGTATTCTATGGCTCAAATAAAACCGTATCACTTGTAGGTTTCAGTCGTAATCAACATAGAAACTACTTGGGTAGACACTGGACACCCTATGATTGGGACCTAACGACCCGTTGTGAGTCTTTATGACTCATGGCCATAAGTAGTTATAAAGACAGCTACTTAGAAATATCACACTAGACACCTTACGACTTGAGTCCTATGACCCATAAAGGTACCCTAGGACTCGTAGAAAGAGTCATAGTCAGGGCAGTGAGCTCAAGGGTCAAGGAATTTTTAATGAACTAAAATTTAGGGTGTTTCATTCCCCCCTTTAGGATTATTCATCCTCGAATAATGGGACAAGGCATCTTTTGGCATGATTTAAAAAAAATACCCATACTTTCTTTTAACAAAGACAAAAAATAAAGATGCCAAAGAAACCACAACTTCTTTTAACATAGCCAAAAAACAAAGATATCAAGATTAACATATACCTTAAGCACGATTTTTATGAAGGGGAAACAAGAACTTATATGTGGGCCTTACATCCTTTCTAGACTCCCAGAAAATTTCATTCACCCTAAATAAAGCATCAAGTAACCCGTTCGTATAACCACGCTACTTCACTATGCTTTAGATATGAACACAATATTCCGCCATTTCATTCTCCTAATTGCCCCGTGAAACACATAAATACAAGGACTGTAACTACTTATTCCTCCTATGATAAAGCCTAACTCAGAGTTAAAGGTGCTAGTGTAAGCCATGGGACCCTATAATTTACCCCCTTCCAATAATATAATTCTAGTTCATTACTATATTCAAGCAACCTAAAATCTTAAATAAAGAATTACTAACAACATAACACCATGGTTTGTATTCAAATCAATCATACATTTTACACCAATCTTTACTTCACCCTCAAAATTTTCACAATAGAGAACATCTAACCCAGTTTCTATAACATTGCTACACTTTCATGTCCACAACCATACTACCAAAAATGAGGGTCACTGCAGAACTAAAGTATAACCATCAAATATAGGAGGGTTGCTTCTCAATTTTAACTCCTATCAGTCAGGATACTAAATGTAAGACCCAAGAAATAAAACATAGTACAATAGGCATAAAGTACTCCATAGAAACCACCTTGATTATAAATAAAGGGTAATTAAATCATAAACATACCATAGCACGAGTCCTTAGGACTAGGCATCATGAGTGTAATGACCCTTAAGGTCATCTCTCTTGATTTAACCTTTTTGTGATGTTAGAGTTCTCCCATTGTTTCCATAAGTCAATTATGACTTATTGGAATAGATAGTTCAGTTATCGAGTAATTCGTTTGTTTTTAGAACCATTTCCCTAAATAGAAGTCTTTGCTTGTTCCAAATGGACAATGAGAAAAAACTTTAGTAAGACAATAATAGATGTAAATTTTGACTACGCCAGCAGCTCCATAATATCAATTTCAGGTTTGGTAAACCTTTAGTGTAGGTCCCACTACACCTAAACTCATTTGGACATTTTGGTTAGAAAGTTAATAAATTAGAAATTTAGGTATGGGGCTCACATTTGGTAGAAACAACCTCGGATGGAGAATACAACTTTTATAATGTATCCAAAATGTCAAAATCATTGTTTACATATTTTGTTTGCTCATATTGGGTTATGGATGCATCCTGAGGCATTGGTTGAAACTTGAAATTTATTCCATGTTTCAGCTATCTTTTGATGCAACTATGTACCAGAATCATGGAGACTATATTTCGATCATGATGCTGTGATCACAATCCATGTGTTTTTAATTGCATGATCTGAGGGCCTGGGAAGGAGTATTTAATGCTCTTTTGGTCAAAAATTGGCCATTTCTAAATTGCCTAGAACCGCATAAACCCTAATAGAGTATGTAGTCAACAAATTGAGTCTTGGGTATTGATTGGTAGGAAAAATAACTTGTGTAATCATGATTTACAGTGAATCTAAGGTATGAATCCTTCAGTTATAATGTTAAATTCTTTATTTTAACCCAAAACCCTAATTGGCTTAAGGGCATAATTTTAGCCCAAATAAGATTAACACTTACTTGATTATTGAGGGTTATGACTCCCTAATGGTATTTAAACAATAGGATGGTCTCAAAAACTCATTTTTTATATGTGGACCCACTTAGGGTTTTTGGTGTCGTTTTGGACCTAAAATATAATATTGCAGTATGGATATTGATATTCCTTTAATAATGAATAAATTATGTTTTAGATATACAAGCTCCAAGTACCAGTTCATAAACTATATTTGGGTTCGAGGTAGGTTAAGCTTACTTTAGGTTAAAATAAGATTTTTTATAGTATGACTTCATAGCTTGTTAAGGTTGGGTAGGTTTTTAGATGTTGGTATAATAAATGGTAGTGTATGGGCTTAGTTGACTCAGTTAGGCCATTCAACTCATTACGTGTTATACTTGACTTATAGTCTAAAACTTTGGTTAATTGTAATTGTTATCTCATAAATAGAATGAAAATGCCCTAGTTGTTCTAGTTATATCGGAGTGGCCATATTCACTCATATTAAGATCAAGTTTACCTTAGATATGCATAATTGTGAAATTAGACTAAGATACTTTTGATGAATTAGGAGTAATACTTGAGGAAGAGTTGTACCATAGTACTAGTGTGTATTGAGAAACCTCTAAAACATGATTGGATGACTTAGTCTAGTCTCGAGAAGAATTCAGTCTTGAAGAAATGATTTGGGATATTAGGAGCGGGACTTGACTTTCCTTATGATTGGATCGTGTGGTTCATTAGTGACCTAGATACTTATTAAACACCTAGAACATATTTTTTGTCATATGATGTCCAAACCCAATAAATGGTATATTCGTGATGTTGATTTTGGAAATAATGTGAATACTTGATCTTTATCTATTGTCATTATTTGGGTAGCAATGGAAAGTCTTGTAAAATGAACGTATGACTATCCAATCACCTAACTTATTGGCTAGTTTAATATGTGAGTCTTGGATTATGTTATTACTCATATTTCAAGTCTAGTGACTAAACTAATGTTTGTGCAAACAAATCCCTTTTTGCTAGTATTTGGAAGCATGATAGTAAAGAGGGATTCTAGAAAGTATAGCCGTGACTTGTAATTGACCATGCTAACAATCATGTTAAGCCTGTAATGTATTGAGTGTCCATACCATATAAATATAATTGTTCATTCACCTAAAAAATTAATGTGTTGATAATAAATGGTGAGGTATAATGATATGTCTTTCCTTACCTCTCTTACAATCCTTTTCTTTTGGGGCTTGACTTTGTTATAGATTTAGCTATATCTATATACACACATTGATTTCATGATAAATATTGATAGTGTGATGATAACCAGTACATTCAAAGGATATATTGATAATATGATGATGCGCAGAACATTCAGAGAATATATTAATAATATGATGATGCTCGGTACATTCGGAGGATATATTGATGATATGATGATTCCCAGTATATTCAGAGGATATATTGATAATATGATGATGCCCGATACATCCATAGGATATATAAATAATATAATAATACTTGGTATATCTAGAGGTTATATTGATGATATGATGATGCCTGGTATATCTAGAGAATATATCGATGATATAATGTTGCCCAGTATATCCGCAGGATATATTGATGAAATAATGATGCTCGGTTAGTATGGTAGATATGTTGATGTTATGATTCTTCCCGGTACATCCGAAAGATATAATAATTTTATGTATGGTAAGTTTATATGTGTTTATTCGTGGTTATGTCTTATTATGATTATATCCATGCGTGCTTTGAGGGGATGATATTATTCTTGAGGTATTGGTTATAATTCTTTAATACTAATTACTCGTTAGGTGACATAGATTATGTATGTGCTAAATAGTGAATAGAAAAAGAATATGCCTAATAAAGAGTTAAGAATAATCGAAAAGTTGAATCTATTGTAGAAATAAGAATTCACCTAGTGGGTATATTTGGTTTGGATAAAGGACTTTGTGAGAAATATTGCACAGTAAAATGAGTTATGTAGTGACTAGTCATCTCTTAGGTGACTATATTACTTGATGATTAGTAGATGAGAATACTAGTCGGTGAACCTTGTTAAATTGAAATATGGTTATTGACAATTATAGTTGTTGCATGGCTAATAACGATAATAGATTTAGCATTATTAATCCTTAGATATATTGATGCCTAAAGTATAATATTGTTGGTCGATTTATGGTGGTAGTTAGTAAGAAGAGTTGGGTGATATATGGATAAGTGTATTTAATGATATGTAGCTTTTCCCTATATGATGACTTTTGCATATATGATAACTAGAAATGAGTTTTTGTTAAATGGTGACTATGGTTTAGTAGTGCATCTTGATTAGTTGTGGATGTTAGCTTAGTGAATAATAGTTAGTTGATATCCCATGAATAAGTATTATGTAAAAAATCGATTAGGCTATATTTAGAGATCCTATAATGGCTAGTGAATTAGTAGTTTAATAATAATGAGTGTTGGTTAGTTAATAATGAATAGATGGAGTATATTGATGGCATAGATATTAAATGGCTACATTACTATGGTTATTATTATCTTGGTATATGTTATTTCATTGCGGTAATTGGTGATGATTATGAATTTTTTGAAAATGTCCATTGATGCCAAATGCATTGAACCACGGATAATGAGTAGTTGGCAATATATTTATACACTTGAAGAATTGTTCTTTTCTTGTAATCTCCGGTGGTATGGGATGCCATGATGTGCTCTTTACTTTATGTTCTCTTGGGTGTACTATTTAGTGGTATGGGATGTCGTGTTGAGTTCTTTTACATTATTCTTAGATGAATGTATGTAACTCAACTTGGTATTTACGTGATTGTGATTGTACTAGAATTGTCAAATGCTTTTGTTTAATTTACTTCCTACCTATTATGGTATTAACGTGTATTGGTTTGATATGCTATATTTTTGTACTACATTGATTATTTATTATACACAGTGTTAATGTAAACGATTTAGGATTGATTCTCTACCTTGACTTATAGATATTGTCTTACTTTATATCATGATTTAGCTAAGTCGGTCGATGATGCCTACTGAGTACGCATTGTTTTGGTACTCATACTAAAGTTATGTACCTTTACCAAGTACTAGTTACCACCGCTGAGTCATTATCATGCAGTGTTGATCTTCCAAAGATAGGGTGAGCTCTTGGAGTTTGTAATCACCTATTTCCCTCTATCATTATTAAGTCTTTTGTAGTCAAGATGAATGTATTGACTATTTTAGACTTATGGATTGTATTTCCTATTATCATTCTTAGATTCTCTTATACGGAAATTACTGGGTCATGGGATTGGAATTCATAATTTGATTGACTTCTTTTAGTGGAACACTGTAAGACCCCGCAAAATCCTAAGCTTAACTCAGTCTTTTAAGCTTTCTAAGGGGTCCTAGACTGGGAAAATTTTAGCTAAGTATTCAAACTTAGTGTCATTTTGGCCTTCATAAGTTGAAAACTCTATTTCACAACCTTTATAACCTTAAAATGTCATTCATTAGGTTAATTCATAATCAGGAATGTCAGTAGGTGTTCCCGAATGAGTTTTGTATTTTTCAAACCTCGTTTGAACCATGTTTGGGAATCAAAACTAGTGTATCGATACTATCTCGATAAGGCACATCAGCCACCAAGTTTATCAATACTTTTACTTAGCTCCCATTTGCAATTTCTAGTGAACCGATGTAGACTCGATGCGGAACATTAGCTATTGCATCGATGCCAACGACGCGGTACGTTGGCCTGCACGTCGATGGTTTAATTTTAAGTCATTAAAAACCCACATCTTTGGAGGTAATTGGATCTTTTTCCCACTTCCTTCAACCCCCATATCATGAGATTTATCCCTCAATTAGCAAACTATATTCATTGTTACTCAAAACATTTAAGAACAAAAACCCTAGAAGAGTAAATTTCAAGATCCAAGACTCAAGGTTTCCACCATTATTCTTCAAGAATTTGCCAACTAAGGTATGCGAAGTGTTCATCCAAGGGTTCCTTCAAACCTTGGAGTCCAAGAAACTATTTTAAACTTCAAGTAGTTGGAATTTATGACTTCCATGATTAGAATAAAAGTGTATTCATGATTACTATTTGAATTAGATTTCTAATTCATGATTTATCATACGTTTCATGTAGAATTGGTTATTATGTGTGTAGATTCATATGAATCCATGTTAAACCCCTTGAAATTGAAAATTTGGAATTGAATCATGATGCCCTCTAATTTTGTGCATATATTATGCTCACCAAGTGCTTGATGAATTGTTCGTGCGAACTAATAAGGGAAAGAAATCATGTCATGCTAGGTTATGTGCATGTTATACCATGCAAGTGTTTGATAAAATATCTCTATAGATACATTATGAACAAATGTGTATTTTATGCTTCGTAAGATCATATGATGCTTTAATTTTTATACTATCAAGTCCTGGGGGTATTTAATACTCGATAATTTAGCTGATTATCTAGAGCCATGGTCATTCTCAGGATAGTATCAGTCATGTCACAATCAGTAGTACTCTTAGTCAGTTACAAGATTTTGGACGAACTCAGTAGACTCAGTATCAGTCTAATCCAGTTTAGTATTCAGTTCAGACCTCAGTAAATTCAGTAGTATTTTGTAAGTCCATGGAACTCAGTGAACTTAGTTCAATTCAGTTAAATAGTATGATCAGTAATAGTTTAGTCTAGCTTAGAAAAGTTTAGAAATCAGTCCAGGATCTATTCAGTTGGGAGTAGAATTTAGCACCGAGTAAACCCAAGGAAGGGGACTCACCTACCAGTAGAGGGTGTGAGCCTTATAAGTAGTCCTTGTGTTCCAGAACTATGTAGCCAGCATAGGTTTAGACCTCAACCTGCCAGTTGAGGGTTTATAAGGTGATTTACCTGCCAGTTGAAGGTACCACCATTCTCTTTCAGAGTACCTGCCAGATGAGGGTGACTCAGCTTGTCTTTACCCACGGCAGGTGGTGACACCCTTCTAATTGGGGTTACAGGTTGGACCCCAATCTATTCAGAAAGGGGCAAGTCGGTTTGATGATTACCTCTCACAATCTTAGTTTCAGATTCTGTCTCAGTATAGAACTCAGTTCTGTTCTACAGATTCAGGACTATCAGACATAGTCACTAAGCTTAGTACGAAACTCAGTATAGTTCCATGAAATTAAGACTGTCAGTTATAGTCCTTGAGGACAAATGTTCCCAAGGGGGAGATATTATAAGACCCCACAAAATCCTATGCTTAATTCAGTCTTTTAAGCTTGCTAAGGGGTCCCAGACCTAGAAAAGATTAGCTATGTGTTCAATGTTAGTGTCATTTTGTCCTTCATAAGTTGTAAACTCTATTTCATGACCTCTATGACCTTAAAATATCAATATTTAGGTTAATTCATGATCAGGAATGTCAGTAGGTATTCCCGAATGAGTTTTGTATTTTTTGGACCTCATTTGAACCATATTTAGGAATCCAAACCAGTGTAGCAATGCGATCTCAATGTGGCGCATCGGCTGTCATGTTGATCAATACTTCTCCTTTGCTCCCAGTGGTAATTTCTAGTCTATCAACGTGGACTAGACATGGTGCATTGGCTATCGCGTCGGTGCCAAGGATGCGGCGTGGCAGTCTATGCGTCGATGGTTCAATTTGCAGTCATTAAAAATCTGCGTCTTTGGTGGTAATTGGGTCTTTTTCCCCATCCTTTAGCCTCTATAACATGAGATTTACCCCTTAATTAGCAAATTATATTCATTCTTTCTCAAAACACTCAAGAACAAAAACCCTAGGAGAATAAATTTCAAGATCCAAGACTCAAGGTTTCTACCATTATTCTTTAAGAATTTGCCAACTAAGGTATGTGAAGTGTTAATCCAAGGGTTCCTTCCACCCTTGGAGTCCATGAAATTCTTTTAAACTTCAAGTAGTTTGAATTTATGACTTTCATGATTGGAATTAAAGTGCATTTATGGTTACTATTGAATTAGATTTCTATTTCATGATTTATTGTACGTTTCATGTGAAAGTCTTTATTATGTATGTAGATTCGTATGAATCCTTGTTAATCCCCTTTAAATTGCGAAATTGGAAGTGGATCATGATGCCCTCTTATTCTGTGCATATATTACTCTCACCAAGTGCTTGATGA
This sequence comes from Capsicum annuum, assembly GCF_002878395.1. Classification (NCBI taxonomy): domain Eukaryota; kingdom Viridiplantae; phylum Streptophyta; class Magnoliopsida; order Solanales; family Solanaceae; genus Capsicum; species Capsicum annuum. The sequence continues at coordinate 105,680,650 of NC_061114.1, forward strand.
ATTGTTTATATGAACTAATAAGGGAAAGAAATCATGTTATGCTAGATTATGTGCAAGTTGTACCATACAAGTGTTTGATAAAATGTCTCTATAGATACATTATGAACAAGTGTTCATTTTATGCTATGCAAGATCATGTGATGCTTTAATTTTGATCCTATCAAGTCCTAGGGGTATTTAATACCCGATAATTTAGCTGATTATCTAGAGCCATGGTCAGTCTAAGGATAGTATCAAACATTTCATAATCAGTAGTACTCTTAGTCAGTTACAAAACTCAGGAAGAATTTAGTAGACTTAGTCTCAGTACAGTTTAGTATTTAGTTTAGATCTCAGTAAATTCAATCAGTTAATAGAATTCATTATTATTCTATCAGTCCACGGAACTCAATGAACTCAGTTATATTCAGTTAAATAGAATGATTAGTAACAGTTCAATCCATCTTAGAACATTTTAGAAATCAGTCTAGTGTCTATTTAGTTAGGAGTAGGATTCAGCATCAAGTGAACCAAAGGATGGGGACTCACCTATCAATAGAGAGTGTGAGACTTAGAAGTAGTCCTTATGTTCCTGAACTACATACCCATCGTAGGTTGGGACATCAAACTGCCAGTTGAGAGTTGATATGGAGATCTACCTGCCATTTGCGGTTAACAAGGTAATCTGCCTACCAGTTGAAGGTACTACCATTCTCATTTAGAGTACCTACCAGATGAGGGTGGCCCAGCTTATCTTTAACCATGGCATAGTACTGGCACCCTTCCAACTAGGGTTACAGATTAGACCCTAATCCATTTAGAAAGAGGCATGTCGGTTAGATAATTACCTCCCACAGTCTTAGTTTAAGATTTAGTCTCAGTGTAGAACTATGTTGAGTTCACAGATTTAGGACTATCAGACACTGTCACTCATCTCAGTACAAAACTTAGTATAGTTACATAGAATCAGAACTGTTACTTACAGTTATTCATTTATCAGTAATTCAATATCAGTATACCCAGATATCAATTAATCAGTATCCACTCAGTATATAGTGTTATCATGATCTAAGTTACAATTACGTATTCATGCATATACTCTGATCCAATTGTAATCATTTCATTCACTTAGTATTATTCATGCATATGATCCTATGGATTTTAGCCTACCTCACTTCGTATACCAGTATATTTAAAGTACTGACACATACTTTTCTTTTGCAATATGATGTTTTATTTCATAGGTTCAGACGCACGGGCTCCCGAGCACCCTTAGAAATTTAGATCTTTAGTATTTAGAGTTAGTGGTGGGTCCTCATAGTTAGAGGACTTGATTATTCTTTCAACATTTTTGTTTATTTTAATAGTCACAGTTTTGAGGCTTTTCAGACTAGAGACTTTTTAAACTAATGCTTTAGTGTTGGTATTGTTATACAGTAATCAGTTTTATTATAATATTGAACCTTATGGCATATTTTCCGCCTAATTTCTACATATTATAGTATTATCATTCAATTAATATAGCAAGTACCAGTCATGGGTTATCTTATGGTCATTTAAGATTATCAGCTTTATGTAGCTTCTGGGGTACAGACTTGGTGCATTACAAACACTATTGGTTATAATTATGTTCATAGATTTTTCCCTTTTTGGGCATTTCTACTAGAGTAACCCATTGCCTTAGCTCTGGGTTATGGTGTTGGATTTTCTATTAGTGGGTTGTAGTAGGTGTCATCATGACCCACAAATTCTGTCATGACAAATTGGTATCAGGGTCTAGGTTTACTGGCATTTTTATATAATAGGAAGTGTCTAATATAGACCTGCGGATAGAAACATTGACGTCTGTATCCTATCTTTGGGAGTGTATAGGACATTCTTAGGAGTCTTTCATTTCTTTGACTTGTATTGTGCTAAGATTTTGAGTTGGTTTGTAGGATATATACTTGACTTCACTCTTTTAAAGATGCCCATGACTCGTGTTATAGCTATGCGTGATGAGGGTACCAAGACTCATCCTAGGGATCCTGCTCTTATCCGAGGATAGCATCTTGATGTGTCCCCTACTAGGTATTATGTTGGGACTCCCCAAAACCATATTACTACACCTGATCCAGAGATTCTTCCACTATAACGAACAGTGGGCTAGGGAGACTCCCAGGCTCCACAAGGTTTTATACCCTCTTTATTTCTTCATGATGCCGTAGTTTAGCTTTTGGGTATTATTGATGGTACGTAGACTACTAGGGCAAGAGTACATCCTACGTTTGTAGCTCCTAGAGTTGATGTTCCACCTATATTGGTAGTTGTTCAGTTGATGGTAGCTCAACCAGTCAAGATCCAAGACGTTATGTCTACTGAGGCACAAAAGATATTGGGTAAGTTTTTTAGGTTGGCTCAGCCTATGTTTTCTGGTGCTCCTAGAGAGGATGCATTTAAGTTTCTTACTACTTGTGAGAATAGTCTTTAGTTTAGGCCTTGTTGAGACTCATGGTGTGGATTACACCATATTTTAGTTAGATTGTCTGCTCGATACTGGTGGAGAGGTTTTATGAGTTCTAGGCTAGTTGGATCTTCTCTCTTATCATGGACACAGTTCTTTGAGATGTTCTTTGAGAAGTATATGTCGCGTAACCTTAGAAAGTAACTATAGGATCAGTTCACCAGATTAGAGTAGGGTTCTATGATAGTCGCTGAGTATGAGGCCCAATTTTATGAGTTGGCCAAGCATGCCACTTCTATTTTAGATATTAAGTATGAGAGAGTTTATTACTTTATGAGAGGACTGATTCTCTTTATTTGGATGGCTAGCTAGAGTCTAGTTGCTGCAGGTAGGACTTTTGCTGAGGTTTCTGATCATGCTAGAGTGATAGAGGAAATGCATCATAAGGGTTGTTATTTGAGTCCTAGGTTTTAAGGAGTCATATTGTTCTTGATTCAGAGGTGGCAGTTGGTATATTGGGCATCCTCCAGGTCTATCTTTTTAGCCTTAGAGTTTGACTTGTTGACCAGTTTAGGCAACTCATCAGAATACTAATCGAGGTCAGTTTTATACTAGTGGTCGCCCTAGTAAGGGCAGTGATTAGTCTTTAAGGGATTCATCTACAGGCTGTTCCAGATGTTGTAGTTACATCAGTTTAGCTAAATTTGTGAGTTCTGGTTCTGGCCATGACTCTTACTTTACTTGTTAGATTCTCGGTCAATTTTTATAAGATAGCCCTAGTCGTGGGGTGATGTTTATTTTAGGTTAGGTGATGCTCATATTAAAGAAGTTTACCCCTCTGGTAGAGATTGATCGGTAGATCATAGGGGTGGTTATCAAAGTACTTAAGGTGGTACTTAGACAAGCAGGACAGAAAGTTGGTCAGGTGCCCATCCAAATTGTGGGCGCAGTTAGTTATACGTAGTAACTATAGTCCTAGGAATGAGATATTTGATGTTGTAGTGACAAGTATAATTTGGTGTTTTGCAAGTTAGCTCTTGCTTTATTTGATCCCGGGTCCACTTATTCTCATGTATAGTCTTATTATGCACCAGGGTTAGACTTGATTAGTGATTTATTATTTGTTCTATTGCATATATCTACTACCATGGGTGATTCCTTAGTAGTGGATTGAGTGTCCAGATCACATGTTATGCTATTTAGTGATATTGATACTTATGTTGATCTTATTATTTGGGATATACTAGATTTTGATATGATTTTGGGCTAGGACTTGTTATCCAGCTATCATGTGGTCATAAAATATTTTTCCAAGACTGTTACCTTAGCTATGTTTAGCGTGCCTTAGTTTTGTGGAAGGGAGTAATTAGCCATGAGCCAATAGGGATTATTTCTTATGTTTTTGGTAGGCGACATATATCAAGGGGTTGTGAGTTTTAACTTGCTTATATATGTGATACTTGCGCAGAGAGTTCATCGCTTGACTTTATTTGTTTTGTATGTGAGCTTCATGATGTGTTTCCTATCGACCTGCTTAGCATTCACCCTGACCACGAGATTGAGTTAGTGATTAATTTTGAGCCTGACACCCGATCTATTTGCATGGCACCTTACCATATGGCTCCTGCTAAGCTTAAGGAGCTAAATTCATAGCTTTAGGATCTTTATAATAAAGGATTCATTAGGTCTAGAGTGTCCCCGTGGGGAGCTCCTATTTTGTTTATAAATAAGAAGAATAATTCGATGCGTATGTGTATTGATTATAGGTAGCTTAATTAGGAGATGATGAAGAATTGTTATCCTATGCCTCACATTGATGATTTGTTCGACCAACTTTAGGGTGCAGCGTGATTCCTAAAATTTATTTAAGGTCCGATTATCATCAGTTGAGGATTCGGGATGTGGATATCCCAAAGATAGCTTTCAGGACCCATTATAGTCATTATGAGTTTTTAGTAAATGTCTTCTAGGTTGATAAATTCTCCAGCCACATTAATGGATTTGATGAACCAGGGGTTTAGGCCCTATCTAGACTCCTTTGTTATTACGTTCATTGTAGATATTCTTTTGTATTCGAGGAGTAGTGAGGAGCATGCACAACATTTGAGGGTTGTGCTTTAGACTTTAAGAGATCATGTGATTTTCGCCAGGTTTTCTAAGTGAGTTTTTGCTTGAGTTAGTGTCACTCCTTTGACATATGCTTTCTAAGGTTAGTATCATGGTAGACTTGGCTAAGATTGAGGCAAATTGTGATTGGGCTAGACCTATGCCTTTGATCGAGGTTTGTAGTTTTATTAGGTTTGACGGTTATTACAAATGCTTTGTTGAGAGTTTTGCGACTATTTCATCCTCTATGACTAGATTGACTCGAAAGAAAGTTCTTTTTTGATGGTCCAAGGAGTGTGATTTAAGGTTGAAAAGCTCAAAGATTATCATACTTTAGCTCTATCATTATCTCTTCCAGTTGAGGTTATGGGATTCACCATGTTTTGTGATGCTTCTTATGTTTGTCTTAGATATGTGTTGATGCAGTAGGGTCATGTTATTGTTTATGCTTCTAGAAAACTAAGAAACCATGAGCGTAACTACACTACTTTTGATTTGGAGTTAGCGGTGGAAGTTTTCGCACTCAAGATTTGGAGGCATTACATGTATGGTGAGCATTGTGAGATTTACATTGATCATCATAGCCTTCAACATCTTATGACCTAATGAGAGCTTAATACTCACTAGTGTAGATGGATGAGTTGGTAAAGGACTATGATGTTTCCATCCTATATCATTCGGGTAAGGAAAATATGGTTGTTGATGCCTTGAGTAACAAGGCAGTGAGTATTTGTGACTTGTTTTGTATAGCTATTTCTCAGAGGCCTGTGGCACGGGATATTCAGTCATTAGATAGTACGATGGTTCATCCTGATATTTAGGATCCTGTGAGAATTTTGGCTTGTCTGGAGGTGAGGTCCTCCCTATTTGAGCAGATTCATAGTCATCATTATAAGTATAGAAAGCTGTGTTTTCTCCGTAATCAGGTAGTGAGTGGTGAGTCTGCGAGGCACACTGTTGATTTTGAGGGTATTTTGAGATTTTAGTGTCGTATTTTTGTTCCCCAGCTTGATGAATTGATCTCGTTGATTCTTCTTGAGGCCAACAGCTCTATATATTCCATTTATCCTGGTATAGTTAAGATGTATAGAGATTCGTGACAGCATTACTGGTGGGATGATATTTAGAGAGATGTAGAATAATTTATTGCTCATTGCCTATATTGTCAGTAGGTTAAGGCCGAACATCAACATCCAAGTGTGTTGATTCAGAGATTGCTCATTCACGAGTGGAAATTTGAATGGATTAATATGGTATCATTTTATTTCTAATTAGATGACCTTCAGTGTTAAGATATTAGCCCATATTTATGTTCCAGTGATAGTTCATTGCATGGAGTGCCCATTTTTATCATATCAGATTATGGCTCTGTATTTACTTAGAGAGCATTCTAAGAGAAGTTAGGTACTCGAGTAAATTTGGGTACAACCTTTTATCTGTAAAAAGATGTTCATTTCGATCGAACTATTCAAGTGCTTGAGAATATGCTCCAAGCCTATACTATGGATTTTGGAGGATAATGGTATCAACACTTAGCATTGGCAGAGTTTGCACACAACAAAAACTACCATTTGAGAATTGAGATAGTGCCTTATGAGGATTTGTATGGTAGGAGATGTCATTCTTGGATAGGATGGTTTGAGACTTCTGAGGAGAGACCTCATGGTACAGATTTGCTTCAGGATTTATTAGATAGAGTCAGGGTAATTCAGGATAGGCTGAGAGTAGACAAAAGTAAGAAGAAAGCCTGTACCAACCATAGACTTCGTTCCTTGAGATTCAGAGTTGGTGACCATGTGTTCCTTCATGTTTCTCATATGAGGGGTATGATAAGATTCGAAAGGAAAGTAAGCTCAACCCTCAAAATATTGGTCCTTTTTAGATTCTCCGCATAGTTGGTGAGGTGGCTTATGAGTTAGCCTTGCCTCCAGATTTTGTTGTTGTTCATTTGTTTTCCTATGTATCTATGCTGCAAAAGTATATTGCTGATCCATCTAATATGCTTAGGTGGGACTTAGTCCAATTAGACGAGCAGTTAACCTTTGTAGAGGAGCCCATGATTATTTTTGCTAGTGATGTAAAGTAGTTTCATACCAAAGAGATTCTTATAGTTAAGGTTTAGTGGAGATACCTCCATGTAGAGTAGGCTACTCAGGAAATCGAGAGTAAGACGTGGGCTCAGTATCCTCACTTGTTTGAGGCTTTAGGTATTTTCTTCATCTTTAACTTTAGGGGACAAAGTTCATTAGTAGTGGATGTTGTAAGACCTTTCAGGTTATCTTTCATATTTTCTACTTATTTTCAATGTTAGATTCCTCCCATAGATGTCCTAAGTTATTTATGACTTGTTGGAACTGATAGTTCAGTTATTAGGCAACACATTTGGGTTTTAGAACCATTTCCATATTGAGAAGTCTTTGTTAGTTCCAAATGTCCACTGAGCAAAAATGTCAGTAAAACGATAATGGATATAAATTTTTACTATGCTAGCAGCTCTGGAATACTATTTTTTAGGTTTGATAGACCTTTGGTTTGGGTTCCACTACACTCGAACTCATTTCGACCAATTTGTGGAAAAGTTGATAAATTGGAAATTTAGGTGTAGGGCCCATATTTGGTCGAAACAACCTCAGATGGAGAATTCGACTTCACCTATGCATCTGAAATGTCAAAATTAGTATGGTTACATATTTCAATTGCTCATATTTCATTTTGGATTCATCACGACGATTGGCCAAAACATGAAATTTATTCCAAGTTTTAGCTGTCATATGATGCAGCTAAGTATTATGATTGCGGAGGTTGTATAACGATCACAATGACGTAATCGCTGCCTTTATGTTTATAATTGCGTGATCTGAGGGCTAGGGCAGGGGTATTTAATTCCCCTTTTTGGTCGAGAATTGGTCATTTCTAAATTGCCTTGAACCCCATAAACCCTAATGGAGTGTGTAGTCAACAAATTAAGTCTTGGGTGTTGATTGGTAGTAAAAGTAACTTGTGTAATCATGATTTATATTTAATCCAAGGTAAGAATCCTTCATTGTCTTGAGGCTCTGGATTTATCCCAAATAAGCTTAATACTTACTTGATTATTGAGTGTTATAACTTTTTAATTATATTTGAACAATGGGTTGGTCTTAGAAACTCATTTTTCATATGTGGGACCCACATAGGGTCTTTTGGTGTTGTTTTGGACCTGAAGTACAATGGTGAAATATAGATATTAATATTCATATAATAATGCATATATTATGTTTTTATAGCATTTCTACTTAAAGAAGCTTTGAGGAAAGGGAAAGTAAAGGTTATCAATTGATGAGCTATAATTAGATTTGAGGCATGTTAGGCTTACTTTTGGTTAATTGAGATTTATTATAGTAGGACCTTGATATCTTGGTAAGATTGGGAAGGGTTTTAGGTGTTGGCATGATAAACGGTAATGTTTGGTCTTAGTTGACCCACTTAGGCCATTGAACTCATTAAGTGTGATACTTGACTTATAATCTAAAACACTGGTTAGTTGGAATTGGTATCTCATTAATAGGATAAGAATGCTCTAGTTGTTCTAGTTAGATAGGAATGACCTTTTTCGCTCACATTAATATCAAGTTACCGTTAGACATGCATAATTGTGAAATTGGCCTTAGATGCTTTGGATGAATTAGGAGTAGTACTTGAGGAAGAGTTGTACCATAGAACTAGTGTGTATTCATAAACCTCTAAAACATAATTTAGATGACTTAGTCTAGTCCTAGGTAGAATTTAGACTTGAAGAGATAATTTGGGATATTAGAAGTCGGACTTGACCCACCTTAAGATTAGATTACGTAGTTCATTAGAGACCTAGATACTTGTTAAACACCTAGAATATGGTTTTGTTCATATGATTTCCAAACCTGGTAAATGGTTTATTTGTGATGTTGATTTTTGAAATAATATGCATACTTGATTGTTATCTGTTGTCATTATTTGGGTAACAATGAAAAGAATTGTAAATTGAACCTATGACTATCCTATCACTTAACTTATTTGCTCGTTTACTATGTGATACTTAGATTATGTCATTACTCATGTTATGTTCAAGCCTAGTGACTAAACTAATGTTTGTACAAATGACTATATTTGTGCTAGTATTCGAATCATGCTAATAAATAGGAATTCTAAAAAGTATAACCATGTCTGGGAATTGACCATGCTAATAATCATGTTAAGCCTGGTAATGTATTGAGTGTTCACATCATATGAATATACATGTTGATGGACCTACTATTATAATGTATTGATTTTAAATGGTGAGGCACAATGATATGTCTTTCCTTACCTATCTTACACTCTATTCTTGTGGGGCTTGCCTTTGTTATGTCTCTGGCTATATATATATATATATACATATACACATATATAAAAATTGATGTCATGATGACTATTGATATTATGATAATGCTCAGTATATTTGGAGGATGTATTTATAATATTATGATGCCCAGTACATTCAGAGGATATATTGATGATATGATGATTCCTAGTAAATCCAGATTGATAGTACGATGAGTCCTGGTACATTAGGAGGATATATTGAAAATACAAAGATACCTGGTACATCCGGAGAATATATTGATGATATGATAATGCCCGGTACATTCGGAGAATATCAATGATATATTGTTTCTCGGTACATCCAAAGAAAATGATGCTCGGTCAGACCAGGAGATATATTAACGGTATGATGATTCCCGGTTCATTCGGAAGATATAGTAATGTTATGTATGGTAAGTATATATGTGTTTATGCATTTTTATGTTCTATTATGATTATATCCATGCATGCTTTAAGGGGACGATGTTATTCTTGAGTTGTTAGTTATAGTTCTTTTATACAAATTACTCTTTAAGCGACATGGGTTATGTATGTGCTAAATAGTAAATAGAAGTAGACTATGCCTAGTAAAAAGTTAAGACTAATCGGAAAGTGGAATCTTGTGTAGAAATAAGAATTCACCTTATGGGTATATTTCGTTTGGGTGAAGGGACTTTGTTAGAAACATTGCCTAGTAAACTGAGACATGTAGTGACTAGTTGTCTCTTGAGTGACTATAGTATTTGATGAATAAAAGTCAAGAATACTAGTCAGTGAACCTTGTTAAGTTGAAATATGGTAATTGGCAATTACTGTTTTTGCATGGTTAATGACGATAATAGGTTTAGCATTGTTAATCCTTGGTGATATTGATGCCCAAAGTATAATGTTGTTTGGTTGTCAAATGATAATTGGTCGATTTATAGTGCTAGGTAGTAAGACTCATTGGGTGATAGATAGATAAGTGTATTTGATGATACTTAACTTTCCCTACATGATGACTAGTGCATCTATGATAACTGTTAATGAACTTTGGTTAAATGGCGACTATGATTTAGTAATGCATCCTGATTAGTTGTAGATGTCGGCTTTAGTGAATAATATTTAGTTGCTATCCCGTGAATAAGTATTATGTAAAGAATCAGTTAGGCTATAATTGGAGATCCTATAATAGCTAGTGAATTAGTAGTTTAATAATAGTAAGTGCTGGTTTTTAATAACGAGTAGATGGATTATATTGATGGCATAGATATCTAAATGGCTATATGACTATGGTTATGATTATATTGGTATATGTTATTTCAATTGTGGTAATTAGTGATGATTATGAATTTTGGCATATGATCGTTGATGCTAAGTGCGGTGAACCATGGATAATGAGTAACTGGCTATATGTGTATACTTAATGAATTAATCCTTTGATGTACTCTCCGGTGGTATAGGATGTCGTGACGGGTTCCTTAATTTCTGTACTCTTGAGTGTACTCACTGCTGGTACGAGATGCCATGGTGAGTTCTTTTACGTTATACTTAGATGGATGTATATACGTCAACTTGGTATTTATGTGATTGTGATTGTACTAGCTTTGTTGTACACTTTTGGATCATTTACTTCCTACATATGGTGGTATTAATATATTTTGGTTTGATATGTCGTATTTTCGTTCTACGTTAATTATTTATTATATATAGTGTTGATGAATACGATTCAGGTTCAATTTTGTACCTTGACTTAGAGATATTGTCTTATTTTATATCATTTTTATTTCATGATTTTGCTAGTCATCCGATGATGCCTAGTGAGTCCTTATTGTTTTGGTACCCATATTACACTTTTATACCTTTTTGGTGCAGATCCGAGTAGTAGTTGATGCCTCTAAGTCATGATGGTGCAGTGTTGATCTCCCGAAGACAGGATGAACTATTGGATTTTTTAGTCACCCGTTTCTCTCTATCTTTATTCAGACTTTTGTATTTGAGATGAATGTATTGACTATTTTAGACATGGATTGTATTTCTTATTATCATACTTAGATGCCCTTGTATGGATATTACCAGGTCGTGGGATTGGTATTCGTATTTTGATTGTCTTCTTTTAGTGGAACCCCGTTGGTTATAATTGTGTTCGTATATTTGGCTTACGTTGGGTGTCTCTACCAAAGTAACACATTGCCTTAGTAACAATTTACGTTGTCGGCTTACCAACTGGTTGGTTTTAGTAGGTGCCATCATGACCCGCGAATTCGGTCATGGCACTGAGAAACACGACTGCATATATAATGGGTAATATAACATAATGCCAAGGTTTATATTCACAGAATAAGGTTAGGATTACCTCTTGAAGCTATTGCTTCTTGAAACTAGGGCATAATGTGATACATGAGTTAATGGATAATGACCATCATAACGTAGATCTTGAACACTTGGAAGCTCGCTTTTCTGAGATCTAGTTTTGCTTTTATTTCATGGGGCAGGAGTATGGACATATGTGACATAGAGAATGTGGGCCTTATTATAAGCACCATTACAATACATACAACACTAGTAGAGTGCCCTCTTACAAAAAATAGGAGAGAATTGCAAGAGTAGGAGTCGATTCACCACGATTCTCCGTTGAGTCCCACCATTTGGAAAAAATTTAAGACCAACCCTCGTTCTCCATCTTACAAAACCTATAAGAAAAACAGTCCACTCTAAGGGGTATTACCATGGACATGTACTAGGACACTTGGAACTCACATACTTAAACCTAATCTACCCAGATGCTATCTAGGGTTCAACATATTCTTATGAACTCCATTCCCTAATTCATCTAATGACTTAGCCCCCAATTCATCGGTTCAACCTTAAATCTCCGACCTATATGTAATAATTTCCCCATCGTGAGGAAAGCCAAGAAGATTCTGACTGACTGCTATAAAGGACCTTCAGAACTAGAAGCCTTAACCTGAACTAGAGGGTTTAGACACCCTTTGGAAAACAGTTTTCGGGCTCTAATATAAAAAATAAACCTTCCCTCAGGTACTAGGGAAATTACTTCCCATTCTATAACTGACTCATTAGGAATCTTGAAAATGACCTTAAGGGTCCAACAATCAAAAGAGACATATCATGAGTGCAACCAATCCTCCGGTAAGATTACATCAAAATCAACCATGTCCAACCATACTAGATATACCATGGTTCCCTACCACAGATGGATACCACATAATCCACCATAGACTCTCCTAACTATAACAAAGTCACCTATGAAAGAGCAAACTGAAGATCAAGGAAATTGTACACATCATGAGAAAAGAGTTGTAACGTACCTGAATAGCATCAGAAGATACCTCAAATTCATGATGAGTGGCAAGAGCATAAGGATAATTTTGGCCAGTGCTAGTACCAGAAGTAGAATATGCTGGTACAAAAATCGAAGAACTAGAAATCGGAATCTTATTAGCTTCAATGGAAACACTATCAAAAGGACAATATTGCCGCATATTACTGGGTTGACCACAGTTGAAGCATCGATTCTTCTCCTCACTACAAAATCCAAGATGCCACTTATTACAAAGTTGTCAAGAAGGATAGGGATGGACTAACTGGGTTCTACTAGACTAATATTTTGCATCATGTTCCCTAGGACTACCAACATTTTAAAAACGATGATCACCAAACGGCTTAAGGGTAAGGGGGCTTAGCCTTTGGGTATAAACCAGAATTTTCCCAATTCCCTTTCTTGGTCGACTATCTCCCATTCTAACTTTATTTTAATGACCCTAAACACTCTATGAATATCTGAAATCCTTATTCTGCCTCTTCCCAATCCCTAACTGATTCTTTCTCCTACCAACAAGACCAGACTAGCATAAAGAGAGACTATAATTCGGGTCAACGAATGAATAGAATGAGTAATCTCAAATTTAAAAATATCTCCTTAAGGTAGTAAGGCATAAATATCATCATCTCGAGAAGCATGAGGAGGATTGGTAGGGACAGGTCAGACTTCATAAGGGTAGTTAGAAATAGTGACCCTAGACCAGGTCTGTACCCTATAAGTAGGATGAGTTCCATCCACATTGTCCTACAAAGGGACATAAGAGTTTCCATGAGCTTCATATTATCTGGGAGGCACTGAAATGCGATCAAACATGAATTATAAGAGATTTTAATGTCCTAAATATAATAGTCTAAAAATAAAACAACAAGAAAGAAAAACATTCCTAAATGCCTCATAGTGTCTCCCTTATAAGTGCGGCCCGCTACATACCCATAAAATGGACACTACTTGACATTGCTTTGTGGACATCCAATTGACTATGCAACTAGGATCTCATTCCAACTTTTTCACGATCCAAACCAGGTTCTCACCATAAAAGGTATCTCAAGTACACCATAGACTAGAGACCACCTCCTTCACCTATTCAGACAGAGCATACACACTAACGGAGACTGAATTTTGAACATAAAATAAGATTGGAAAGATAAGATCAGAGACATCTATGATATGTCATAGATCAGACCAATACAAATACCTAAGTGCATAGTAATCCACAATACCATATAACCAAAACTAAAATTAATAAAGTCAGGACATATCGTTGGATACAGCCAAAAACAACTCAAAGGAAAAGTTTATGACATAACTAAGCTATAACATGAAATGAAGCCTTCAAAGTATGAAATCACACTACTTCAGTCTGATTCATAAAATATCCCTCGATCAACTACACACTATGTATGAGAACTAGACGTATGCCCAATTCTTGCATTATGTAGAGATATAGCATATGTAAAATGGTTAGTGGGTTTAGAGCTAGCATATAATTCAGGGATAAGGGAACAAAAAAAATTCCATGATCAATAATTCAAAACCAATCCAATCTAGTGTACATAACCATATGCCATTACATTTATATATATACCATATATCGGGGTAGGGAACAAGGATTGGCATGAACTTTAAAATATATACTTAGATTGTGTAGCTTAACTTTTATATTAGTACCCATAGGTAGTATGAGTCCCAATTCTCACTCCCTGGTCGAGCCCTAGTGTGTGTTGTCCCATGAACTAGAGAATAATCATATATATACAAAGAAGACTCAAACCTCCTAATCATATACTAAGTTGACTTAAGCACCTAATCATGTAATGAAATATGGAGGACTCAAACCTCCTATTCTCATAGTATTAGTAGAATATAACCTCCCTTGTCATATGGAAAAGGACTAGAACTCCAGGCCATTTAAAGCCCCGCACCAGCAAACACGATTTCTTATGTTGGTGCCTTGGGACTACCCACCTTCACGGCCTAACTACACAATCCTCTTTTGAGCCCAATTAAAAAATATGCACACATACCCAAATAAGTTCATTGTCATACCTATACACTACTTAGCATGCTTGGACTCTAAGCCTCAGCCAAAAAGGACTTCAAAATAATTAGTCATTTGGGGACTCAAACTCATTTAATAAATTTGGGACTCAAACCCATTTATGTTTCAATAGGGAGCTTATTGCATTCAAATAGTTTTAAAGATAGTTTAATATATATAGTTTTCACATTTCAAACATATTTCAAAATATTAGGTTGAGAACTAATTTAATTGTTATTATTTACAAAATTGGGGGAAAGCACAATACCCTAGTTTATTAGCCATACTTATACACCCCAAAAGTTCAAAATCATTAATAAAGAATAAACAATGCATAATAATCCATGAGAAAATAATTTAATCAACCATGTCGAAACCCTTAACCCATATCAAAACCCACACTAAATTTTACATCAATAATTTTTTAAGTATCATGCTTTATGGAAACCAAGTTTGAGGGTAGAATCACATGCCTAAAATATCAAGAATTATATAAAGAAAAACTTTGAATTGACCCCTGGTCCTCAATCTTGAGAAAATCCTAGCTTAGTTTACTTTAGGGAATTTAAGAAAGAAGATGATATGTTCTTTTATTTTATGAGTGGGAATAAGGTCTCATTAGTGTATATAGCTCATGTATTATGTTTAAGGAAATAGGGAAATATCGAAAATAACCTTAGTAAAAAGACTAAAAATTGATATGGGAACTAATCATAAAAATTGATTTATTATCATTATCATTGTCAAGGCAGGGCAGTGAGCTCAAGGGTCAAGGAATTTTCAAGGACCAAAAATTTTGGGTGTTTCATCTGGCTTGCTTTTACCACATAGATTTTATATTGGTATATTTTAGTTAATTTCAAGTGTATTTATGAGGGGAAGGCTCCATGTTAAAGACTTTTAGACCTTATGTATCACACAATCATCATCATCATCATCATCATTATTTTCATTGCATTATCATACATTTTGCATATTTAGTGTCGTATTTAATTTTTGTTTTATATCTAAATATGTGTGCTTTTTTCTTTTATTATTTTTGGTATATGTGTGTATTGTAGAACTATTAGTGGAGATGATATGGGCTGCCATTTGGGATATTTTCTAATTACAGGTGACATGCCCATAGTGTTTTTTTTCTATACTTTATTTTCTACTTTTCTCAGTCGGACTATGATTTTTATTAAATATAAGTGGACTATACTCACTCCTACTGTGACTCTTTGGTGTAGATCCAAGTATGAGTACTTTGCATGGTAGTTGATTTGTGTGGTGTTTTTGTTGTTTTTTGAGGTAGTAGTTGATCTATACTTCCAGAGTAGATCTACTAATTCTTTCTATTTAGTTTATATCTTGTTTTGTATTTAGATATAGATTATATTCCTTTTGCTTATCAGTCGTATATTCTTACTTCTACATATATTAAGTTGGTTCTTACACTGTGACACTAGATTTTGGAGACTTATGGTATCTTTTTTATGTATCTTTCTGCTATTATTGTACATGTGTGGTTTATATTTGTTCTAGAATCCTTACCTTGGGTTTGGTATTGCTTTTCTTTTTTAATATCTATTTGGGTAATAGTTTTACTTGTCAAGGCTTGATGCAACATGTGCTATCATAATCCTTGGTTTTTAGGAAATGACAAATTAATATTAGAGCAGTTAGGTTCAATGATCTCATCAGTGTAAGAACGAGGTGTCTAGTATAGTCTCATGGATTGGTATGTAGACTTCCATATCTATCTTAAAGAGGCTATAAGATATATTTTGGAAAATATCTCTTTCCTTATTATGCAGATTCTTTCATACCTTATATTATAAATCATATTTCACTCTCTTCTGCTTAGAGGGTGTGAACTAGATCCTATGAGGCTAGAGTTTTAAAGCCATCATCCAAGGAAAAAGCTTAGTCTAGAAGATGAGTTGTGGGTCATAGATGGGCCAGAGGCAGTGTATGGGCATGAGGATCTGCCTCTTCTATAGGTAGTAATGGGGGCTCTTCCTTAAGCCTTAGGTTTAGTATGTTAGAGATATGGGGCCTAGTAATGTTAGAAAGAGTTCTACCCTGATGTTGGAGGAGTTATTATTTCTCTTTTTGGTCTGTTTGGAGAGTGTTCCTCTGAGTTCACCTGGTGTTTGTATAGATTTGGGTATTGTACCTCTGTTTGTGCCAAAGTCTACCTATGGTTCTCTTCTAATTCTATGTGTGTATCCGTCAGTAGTACAGACAACTACTTATGGTACTTTACAAAATCTGAGTGTTGTTACTTCTTCTATGCTAGCATCTGAGTATATTATTATATGATTAGGAGCTTATTATTTATCTATATTACCCCTTAGGTAGGATCTCAGCTAACCAAATTCAATATGTCTCCTCTTATTATGAGTACAGTTATTTCTGTTGAGGATTAGAAGAGGTTTGAGATTTTACTTGGTTTGAACCACTCAGGTTAAGTGGTGTAGTGGGTGAGGTTGCCTATGAGTTCTTGCTTGAATATCATGAGAAGTTACATAACTATGGATCGCTAGAGTTGCATAGGATTTCTTACACTACTTATCAGTTAAGAGATATATCTAGGGCTTGGTGGTGGTCACTTGTTAGTTGTAGACCTTTTAGTTTGCCAGAGATGACTTAGGATTAGTTTGTTGAGGTCTTTATGGGGAGATTTATTCCTTACAGTTTGACGAATCATATGAGAGATTAGTTTGATCACATGGAGTAGGGCTCTATGATTGTTATAGAGTATGAGGCACATTTTATGCCTTGTCTAGATATTCTTATGCTAGTATTACCACTAAGTTTAAGTAGATTCAAAAGATCATGAAAGGGTTAGATGTTTTGCTGCAACTTTCTACTACCTAGATGGTAGTGTCAGGCATTATTTCAACATAAAGTGGATTATGTTAAAATAACTGAGTCTATTCTTTGAGTGTGTAAGGGAGGCATGAAAAAGGTGCGCCATCAGGGTGTGTTTTGAGGCCACACTTCTCAAGGTAGAGATTCTAAAGATTTCCATGGGTATTATGGCAGACCCTAGCTGGCATCCTAGTAGTGTTCAAGAGGTGGAATTTCTGGTTCATCAACTTCGTGTGGTCATTCTAGCTCAACCTACCTCCTTTTATTGAATTGAGCCATAGGGTTTTCTTTATGATTTATAAAGCTATACATTTGTCCCAGGATTGTCCCTACCTTGTTTTTAGGCCTACTCCTACATTGACAGTAAGAGTTAGAGGTTTAACTAAAGTTATATGAGGCAGAGGTAATAGTGCTCATGTTAGAGGTTACGAGGCTAGTCTTTTAAGTGGTTGTTGTGGTTAGTTTTATGCTATACCCACCAGACTAGCAACAGAGGCTTTTAACAATGTTATCACCGGTATCATCCAGTTAGTTTTAGATTTTCATTAGTGTTATTTGATCTGAGGTTGATTTTTTCTTATATGACTGCATATTTTTCTTTGGGTTTTTATTGTTCTTGTGAGACTCTTTCCTTGCCTAGCATCGTATTGATGTGTTATAGAAATATAGCACTTTCAAAACGTAAAAGAAGGAAAATATCTATGTTTTTGAGGTTGTTTTATTAGATATGATGCATTTTATGTATGTTTTGTAGGAATTATATTTTGAATGCTAAGTTCATGAAAAGGGTGAAAAAGGTGCTTTGGTCTACCTATTAGAGCAATTATGGATGTTTGGGACACTCCTACTTAATCATGATCAAAGTAAGTTTGATACTTCAAGAAGAGCTAAAAAGATGACTCCCGTCACTTGCTAAGTTAATATGTGGATCGGAAGTATCACTTATGGATCACATGTGGGCAAAGAAAGTGTCAGAAGCCCAAAATATTGAGAGCTAACTTGCAGAATATTTGGTCCCTGGTACTTACACCTACCTTGAAGGCCGCAAGTGCAACCTGTGCCCAGGGTCAGGACACAAGTGTAGACCATAAGTGGCCACTGAACCCATTTTTTCCTATTTTTTTTGGACTTTGATTTTAGGGTTTCTTCATGTACTATAAATACTCTTTATGTGTTTTTTAGTTAACTCACTTTTAATATTCACAAAGTTATTTTGATTCCAATATTTGATTTTGAACTTGGTATTTTCTTTTATTGACTTTGGTTCATTAATTTAGTTAAGGTTGTTGGGTTTTATACTTCTTATTATTTTGATTCATCAATGCTTTTGATTATGAATATTGTTGATTTCTTCATAAGCATGAGCAGCTAGAAGTCCATAACTAGGGTTGTGGAAATGCTGATAGATTGATAAAGTAGGGAAAGTTCTATTGTTGTTCTAAACTAATACCCATGAATGTATTTCTTTAGCTTCAATATTATAATTTTATTAATGGGTGCACACATTAAGATCCCACCTATATTATTGCTACTTATTCCAAAAAAGTAGTAGTGACTAGGAAAAGATAAAAATAACAGTAATTTGGAGTTTAGTTGTTGATCCATGCTTCAAGGTTTTATCTTAGTAAGATGGTTAGATTTTATCTAATAACTAGAGACTTAAAAGGTAATAGGAAACTAGGATTAAGATAAGGGTTAGTAAGGCGACATCCTGAGACTCAAAAGGTAAGGGGTGAAATCTTTCTACTCATCCAAAAGACTACAAAAGATTCATAACTTATCGATTCTTCGTGTAAGGTATTTGGTTGGTTAAATAAAGCACAATAAGCCTACAGAGTTGAGAAACCAGGGGAACACAATCCTACTGTTCAGTTATGATTGATTATAGTTGTAGTTGATATTTGCTACTAGTTCAACACTAATAGTCAAAACCCTCTATTTAATATTCTAATTCAGCCTACTGATTAAAACAATTGAGAGTTGTGAATCCATGTATTACTTTTGGATTTAACCCCAATATTATTGTTTTACAATATTTGGCAGCGACCATATCATTTTTTGAGGGTAGGTATATCTTGGAAGTCACCATGTATCTACCCCTGTATGAGAATCTTTACTGATAAATTAGATGAACCAATTTTTTGTTATGACCATACTTGGGCATGGGACTTTGGTAGATTTGATTATCCTAGTTATGGTAGATTTTGATGTCATTTTAGGTATATATTGGTTAGCTCCTTATTATGTTGTCTTAGAATATTATGGAAAAACTTTGACCTACGCTTTGCTGTGGGTGCCAAGGATAGCATGGAATGGTGTGCATCATTTAGTTCCCAAGAGAGTTATCTCTTTTCATTAGGGTCGTTTGCTTGGTTAAGTGAGAATGTTAGTATTATTTGCTTCATATTCTTAATACTAGTGTTACCTCCTTCTTTGTATTTTGTTCATATTTTCCATGAGTTTGTGGATGTTTTCCCTATGAATTTTCCTATTATAAGTTTTCATCGTGATATTGAATTTACTATTGTATTGAGATGAGCACAAACCCATTTCTATTCCTTCTTATTGGATGGCCCCAACAAAGTTGAAAGAATTAAAGGATCAGTTGCAGGAGTTATTGGATAAAGGATTTATCCAACTTCGTGTATTACCTTGGGGCATGCCTCTCTTATTTATGAAGAAAAGGGATGTATATATGCATATATGTATTGACTATCGACAGCCGAATAATGTGATGGTTAAGAATAAGTATCTTCTTTCTCATATTAATGAATGGTTCAATTAACTTTAGTGTTCTTTGGTGTTTTTTCAAGATTGATTTGAGGTTTAAGAATCACAAGTTCAAGATTAGAGCTTTGGATATTCCAAAAATAGCTTGTCAAACTCAATACAGTTATTATAAGTTCTTAGTGATGTGCTTTAGGTTGACCAATGCCCCAGCCACATTTATGGTGTTAATAAACTAGGTATTTTTGTCATATATCAAATCTTTTAGTATTATATTTATCGTGATATCTTGGTTTATTCTAAGTTTAAGGGTGATTATGAGAAGAATTTACAGATTGTACTCCAGAGATTGAGAGACGGGAAGTTGTATGTTAAGTTCTCCAAGTGTGAGTTTTTATTGAAGTCTTTTTCTTTCTTCGATCATGTGGTGACCAAGGATGGTATAATGGTTGATCCATCCAAGATTCTAATGGTTTATGATTCGGCTAAGGCTACTTCTCCTGTCGAGATTTAGAGTTTTATTTGTTTGGTAGGTTACTATCAAAATTTTTTTAAAGTTTTTTCATCATTACTGCTCTATTAACCATGTTGACTTAGAATAATATTTTTTTATGGTCTGATGCTTATGAGGCAAGTTCTAAAAGATCAAGGATTAGTTGACTTCATCTTCTAACTTGGCTTTGCCTAAGAAAAGCATGGGTTTTATAATTTTTTGTGATGCTTCACGTGTTGGGTTAGGGGTTATGGTTATGTAGGAAGGTAAGGTGATTATGAAGGTTTCTCAGCAGTTGGAACACCATGAGAGGAATTACCCTACCTATGATTTAAAGTTTTGTGTGGTTTTATTTTGCTTTGACATTGTGGAGGCACTACTTATACAGAGTCCATTGTGAAATTTTCTTGTATCATTATAGCCATTATTATTTCTTTACCTAGTAAAATCTTAATATTAGAAAGCTTCATTGGCTTGAGTTGCTTAAGGATTATGACCTTACTATTCTTAATCATTTGGGCAAGGCTAATATAGTTGCGGATGTCTTGAGTTGAAAGTGGCCTAGCATAGGTACCTTGGCATATCTCTTGACCTAGGAGAGGCCTTTAGGCTTAGAGGTTAAGTCTTTGTCTAAATAGATAGTTCGAATGGATATTTAGACAACTGGATGTTTTTTGGCATCTTTAGAGGCTAGGTCTTCCTTAATGGAGCAGATTTGGACTTATTAATTTTATGATGTTAGGTTGAGAGTGATTCAGAATAAGGTGTTGAGTGGTGAGTGGTGAGGCTAAGGAAACCTTTCTTGATTCTGATGGTGTTTTAAGGATTTAAGGCCGAGTTTATGTGACAGGAGTTAGTGATTAGATTAGAATGACTTTTGAGAAGGCTTATAGTTCTAGGTATTCCATCCTCTAGGGGTGACTAAGATGTATCACAACTTGAGACAACACTACTAGTGGGGTGGTATAAGAAAGGATCTAGCGGATTTTATAGCTTGTTGCTTATGTTTCAAGCAAGTGAAGGCCGAGAACTTGAGGCCTAATGGTTTGCTTCAAAGATTACCCATTCCCAAGTTAAAATGGTAATGGATCACTATGGATTTTGTAACTAGATTTCCTAGTAGTTTTTATGGTTTTGATAGTGTTTTGGTCATTGTGGATCAATTGACCAAATCTCCTAATTTCATTTTGGTTCAGGTGTTTTTTAGTGCTAAAAGGTTGGCCCATATCAATATTCATGAGATAGTTCATGCTCATAGTGTACCAGTGTCTATAATCTCAGATTGAGGTCAGTGTTCACATCTTATTTTTGAAAGACTTTATAGTAGGAGTTGGGTACCTGGGTTGATCTTAGCACAATATTTCACCCCCAAACTGACGGTTAGTAGGAGCAGACTATTCAAGTTTTGGAGGATATGCTCCGAGATTGTGTTATGGACTTTAAAGGTATATGGGAGGAACATATAACTTTGGTAGAGTTTTCTTATGATAATAGCTACTATTCCATTATTAAGATGGTTCATTTTAAGGAATTTTATGGTACACATTGTCGCTCTCCAGTTGGTTAGTTTGAGGTTACTGAGATTCGACCACAAAGTACGGACTTGCTTCATAAGTTTTTGGATATAGTTTGGGTCATTCATGGTAGACTTCAAGTAGCTTAGTGTAGGCAGAAGTGTTATACGGATCGTAGACTTTGTTCCTTGAGATTTAGTATTGGTGATTAAGTCTTCCTTCATGTGTCACCCATGAAGGGCGTGGTGAGTTTGGGTTGATGGGCAAGATCAGCCCCAGGTATATTGTACTATTTAAGATTCTTTGAACTATTAGGGATGTGGCTTATGAGTTAGCATTTCTCCTAGATTTATCAGTCATTCATCCAGTTTTTTATGTTTTCATGCATTGGCAATATATTTGAAATGAGTCTCATGTAATTTATTAGGATTCAGTTTAGTTAAATGAGAGATTGTCTTTTACCAAGGAACCCATCTCTATTCTAGCTAGGGATGTTAGGCAGTTGCATTCAAGATACATACCAGTGGTTAAGGTCTAGTGGACACATTGTCCTGTAGATGAGGCTTTTTAGGAGATAGAGTATGATATGTATGGTAGTTATCCCTAGGAAAATTATCCACAGCTTTTTGTAGATTCAGGTATTTCCCATACTTACAGTTTGAGGACGAACTAGATTTTTAGTGGTGGATGATATAAGGACTTAATTATTAGTGATTTTTGTGAATTATTCATTTCTAGGTAATTTGACCATTTTACCCCTCCTCGTGGTTGCTTTGTGTTATTTCTATGGTGTGGGGATGATTGAAATGGTTCACAATATATTTGGGTGTTTTTTGTGTGAGTTTGAGAAATTCGGAGGTTAAAAGGTTTTATAGTTGACATCAGTCAACATTAGTCATTCTGTGCATCAAATAGCAAAACAGACTATACCAGTAGATCAAGTGGTTTAATGGTCAAAACAGATTGTGCAAGTAGATAAGTGGTTTTATGGCTTTCGTATTTCTTTTAGACCCTAGGTTTTGAAAGTTAGGAAATTGGGTCGCATGGGGGAAATTATGTGAAACTGATGTTTTGATACTTTGATCCATTTTTGATACTTTGATCTAGGGTTTTTGTGTTCTTGGGTGATTTCTTCAATTTTTCAAGCTTGGGTAAGCTCCAATCCTTATTTTTTTTAAATTTTTCTTTGATTTTTTTCATTTAAATCTTGTTAAAACTTGATTTCAAAAAGTGAAATTTGGAGATTTTAGCCTGGAAAGTCTAAATTAGTAATTATTCAATTCAAACCCCAACTTTAACCTATTTTCAATTAGATTTTATTTCGTGGATTCCTTTAATCATGGGTAATATATTTTTAGACTAAAATTATGATATTACCCTTCTCTTCCAAAAAACCATTTTTGGGGCCTATTTTGACACCGACCCAAAAATGGACAACTTAGGTATCGTTAGCTTTCTTTTGATGGGTAGATTCTATATTTGTATGTTTTAATTGATTTTAAGTCTATTCGTGAGGAAATGTTCCATATTGAAGGCTTTTAGACCCAGTTTTCTTCATTTGATGTAGGTTATGGTGTAACTTTCTTAAGACTAGGCTGTGTAGTTAATACTGATATAAAATCAAGTTATATGTGTAGGAACTAATCATTAAAATGGCTTTATTACTATTTTGTGCCTGTCTAAGGGCCTGTGTTATTGTTATTTGGTGGTTTTGGAGACATTACTTGCTATGTGTGATACTTGTGAGGTCTTATATGATTTTTTGGCCTGGTATATATGTAATTAGTTGTCTTATTCTTGGTGGAAAAATTTCAAAGTTTGTATTTGTGCGGTATAAAATGGCATATTATTGTATATCGTACTCTATTAGTTTATGGACTATATTGGATAATGGATGGTTGTCATATTGCGTGGATTTATGGGTCACATAGTTGGAATATCTGTTGGATATGGAAATTCACATATTGGTTTGTTGTGAGCTTTACATCCTTATATCATACACATTCATGAAACATTGGTACCACCATGAAATTACTGGTTTTTTCGGATAGAAAATGTGACATCTTTAAAAACCCTCTACCAATGTATGTGCCAGAGAGAAGTTATAGATATTAGATTTTATATGGGTTAAAGAAAATCCCCACCCCATATGTCCTATCTCGAGGGCATATCTTGGTATGTTTATACAGAGGTTATGCAATAACTACATGCAGCACATCATTATCATTATCAACATCTTTATTGCATTTGTTTACATTGTTTGCATTCTGTGTTGTATTTCTTTCTTGATTTGATATCTATCTATGTGTGCTTCTTTATTTTATTTGTCTTTGGTATATATAAATATTGTAGAGACGGTGTAGGCTACCATTTGGGACATTTTCTTATTGCAGGTGACGTGCCTATAGTGTGTATTTTATATACTTTATTTTCAAATTTGCTCAATTGGCCTATGATACCTACTAAGTTCAAGTGGACCATAATAAACCCAACTACTCCCTTTCGGTGAAGATCCGGGTACGAGTGTGTCGCACAATAGCTAATTCAAGTAGTTTTTAGAGTATTTTTGAGGTAGCGGTCACTCTATGCTTCTAGAGTTGATCTACTATCTCTTTCTATTTACTTTATGTCTTGTACAGGTTAAGTTCCTTTTGTACAATGAGTTGTATATTATTACTTTCATATGCATTTAGTTGGTTCTTGCATCGTGACACTAGATGCTGGGAGACTTATGATATCTTTGTTATGTATCTTTCATCTATTATCGTATATGTGTGGTTCGATTATGTTCTAGAAGCCTTACCTTAGTTTATGGTGTTGTTTTCCCTTTTCATATTAGTTTGGGTGATAGGCTTACTTTTTAAGGCTTGTCAGAAAAAGTTCCATCATGACACTTGGTTTGACTATTACGGATGAAAAACTAGAGGGTCAACATTCTTCCTTCAAGGGAAATGAGTCCAAGACATGACTTATAGATAGACCCCATAAGTTGATGGGTAGAAATTGTGCCCAATCTTGCTACCCTGCCAAAGAACCACGAGTCAAAGTTTGAATAGTGGATTCATGGTATGACTCATACCAAAACCCATGAAAAATTACCAAAAATTTTAGTTATGTTGTAAAAAGGTTATTTTTGTATTTACTTTATTTTCCGTCACCTATGCTACATCATTTTAAGGTCAATTAGGAGGGGGAAAGGGTCTTAATCAATTTTTTTTGCCCCATTATATTCCTAAGCATGTTGAAACTTTAGAATAGAGAGAATAAACTCTATCGAGGTTGAAAACCTAAGATTCAAATCAAGTTCAAAATTTCAAATTTTGCTGCAAGAACTCTCCAACTCATGCATTTGCGTATTCTATAAGGGATTCCTTTCACCCTTATTCCTAAAACTTTATCTTAAAATTACGATTTTTAGTTTGACTTTTATGAACACATAATCAAAAATTCATATCCAATCGTGCATAATTCTCAAAATTTAGTTCCCTCAAATTAATTAATGAAATGATCTCCAATAAAAGATATGATGCATAATTTCAAGGGATTTAACTCAATTATTTTAAGACATGAAGAATTATGCTTGTTTTACAAACTTCGACTTATTTTATA
Organism: Capsicum annuum; assembly: GCF_002878395.1. Taxonomy (NCBI): domain Eukaryota; kingdom Viridiplantae; phylum Streptophyta; class Magnoliopsida; order Solanales; family Solanaceae; genus Capsicum; species Capsicum annuum. Next base: position 105,706,102 of record NC_061114.1, read on the forward strand.
ATGAATTGTGCTTGATTTATTTTAGTCTATTTTACTATGATGTGGCATGTTAAAATCACATGATACCAGAATTCAAAAATTTTAGCATGAATAGTTCTGGTATTTTAGAAACTTCAGTAAAATAGTAATTTTAACTAGTTCGTGTTGTATTTTTCAAAATATTAGATTTTAAATGAGCTACTAGTATTATCAGTTTGGGAGCAGTTCTTAGAACCGAGTTGAACTAGAGCCCTAATTTTTTTCGAAGTCCCAAAACTATGTGCCATCATCAGTTTATTTAGTCATCCTAATTTTGGCATCAATTGGTGATCACACCAACTATGTCTTTATAACCCAACAAGGTATATTGGGTCCTCTAAATAGGACATATACATTGGACTCCATATTAATATGTGGTTTATGTGGGTTGATAGACTCTCTCATAGACTCATACTCAATATATTTGTACATCACCCTTGGTTTAATTTTACTTATATTGTATTGTGATATTTAGAGTATCTTCATATCAATATTTATATATATCATTATGATTCGTTGTACTATAATTCAGTTATTTTCACTTAGCTTTCATTTAGTACATATTGTCAATATTTTAAGCATGCTCAGTTTATTTTATAGTTTTCATATCTCATATGCTAAGTACATGAAAAGTAATGATCATATACTTTCTTTTGCATTGTATCATCTTGTAATATAGGTGTGGAGGCTCGGTCTCAACATTACAATTAGGATGTTCTAGTACTACTTTAGAAACTACTAGTTGTAAGTCCTCATCATTCGATGATGAAAGTCATTAGTACTTTTCTTTAGTTTTTTTAGATATAGTATTTATAGTTAGATGGAGACTTTTCTGTAATACCCCGTACTTTTACATAGCTTGAAATCATCCCAAGAATGTAAGAAACTTACTTTTAAAGATGAACCCATTCGCGTACACTTTGAATTTTTAAGATTTTAACTTTTTGTTGAGTGGGAAATTGAATTAGCTTTCCAACGATATCAATTTCGTCAAAATTCAGTATCAGAGTAAAAAGTTATGGACGTTTTACCGAAAGCTGTCAGAACTACCCAGGTGCGACAGGCAGGTTGACGGACCGTCGATCTAGTGATGGACCATCACCCAGACCGTCACAGCTAAGGGAGTAAGTCATTCTTCTGTCTAAGGTGCAACGGATAGGTTGACGAACCGTCGAGCTTGCGATGGACCATAATCTAAGCCGTTGCTACTAAGGCAGGAAGTCCCTATTCTGACCCAAGTATGACAGTCAGAATGATGGACCATCAATGGACCATCGCAGATCCCATTCAACAATTTAAAGTCATTTTTAAAAGCGTATTTGGGTCATTTTCCACCCGTTTTAACCCCTAATTATACCAGACCATAGCTCATAACTTCATTATCCATCTACAACATCAAATTAGGGTTTTTTCTCAAATATAGTCCCCAAGAACAAGATCTAAACCTTTCTTCAAGAAACTAAGAGATTCCAAGTTCTTCAAGTCCAAGAACTTCAAGAAACTCAATCAAGGTATGTCATGTGTTGATTCATAGGTCCCTTTCACCCATGAATCTCAAGAACCTCTTTTCAAAATCCAAGATTTGTGTATTTATGAATGTTTATGATTTAAATTGAATTGAAATTCATGATCATGATGTTATGGTGTTTTGATTCATGTTTTAAATTACATATTCCAATGATTGACCCTAGGATATGGTGATTTGCATAATATCATGATAAACCCTTAAATTTACATGTTGATTGATGTATCCATGATTATTAGATGTGTTGATGATTGTATAACCAAAGCATGCTCCCCATGTGTTTGATTAAATGCCTATGTGAAGGAAAAATGCCATACTGGTATGATAATATGAAATCCCCATTCATGTACGAGTTTATACATGTCAAGTGTTTGTTGCAATGTCTTAGTCAATGAATTATGGATATATGTGTAGCCATTGTGGTGCTTTAGAACTTGTACCTCATGAAATCTCTAACTTATTGTATTATGGATTGTGATATTTGTCATGTATTTAAGAAAGTCATGCTTTATAAGTTTCCTTCTATCGAGTCCTGGGGGTACTAGTACTCAAGAATTTAGTTGTGTGCCTAGAATCAGTGCCATGTTTTCAAGATACTCTCAGTCAAGCGATAATCCATAGAATTCAGTCAGTCTCATGACTCAGGAAAACTCAGTAAACTCAGTAATTCCAGTAATCTCAGAGATCTCAGGACTTTAGTAATCTCAGTAGTATTCCATCGGTCAACAGAACTCAGTTAACTCAGTACAGTTCAGTTCATTTAATCATGTTCAGTGTCTATTCAGATGGGAGTAGAAATTAGCACCGAGTGAACCTAAGGATGGGAACCTACCTATTATATTAGGGTGTGATTCTTAAAAGGAATCCTTGCATTCCAGAACTACATAGACAGCATAGCTTGAGATATCATATCCTGTTATATGAGGGTAGATGAGGTGGCTTAACCTGTTATATAAGGTTTCCCGCCATTCTCACTAGAGTTACCTGATATATGAGGGTTACTCACAGATTGTCCTTACCAGTGGCGCGATATTGACACCCTTCTAATTGAGGTTATATATTGGACCCCAACTCAGCTATATTGCATTATTTGGGGCATCTCGGTTTGATGACTACTTCCCATAGTCTCAGTTACAGAATCAGGACTATCAGATACAGTTATTCAGTCTCATTAATAGAACTCAGATAGTTCTACAAAATTCATAATTTTCTGATACAGTCAACTCAGAATAGTATGGAATTCGGCTAGTTCCATCAGAACTTAGACTGTCAGATACAGTCGCTCAACATTAGTTATTTTAGTTACACAGTTATCAATGTCTCATGTTATCAGTACTCAGGCTCAGTAATCATGTTATCACGAACTCAGGTACAATTATTATGTATTCATGTATGCATTCTCACGTTTATGTTATCCAGTCAGTCAGTATAGTCAAATATACTGACGCATTTACGCTATGGTGTTTTATACCATAGGTTCAGAAGCACGAGCTCTAGAGCATCAGTAGTATTCCAGTCTCAGCAGTCAGAGTTCGAAGTAAGTCCTCATCCTTTGAGGACATGACCATTACTTTATTATCTCATTAATTAATTTATTTCAGTAGTTGGAGTTAGTTTGGGACATGTCCCATCAACACCTTATTCAGACAGTTCAGTTAGTAAGAGGCTTTTCAGACAAGTATGTTCAGACAGTTACTTCAGTTGTTTAGGGTATTTCATACCCCACCTAGATGTTATATTTTATCAGATATTATGTGTCAGTTTTGAACCTTACGACCTTACAACTTTTATTTCTTCATTATATAGTATATTATGCAGTGTTCTAGAATGGATATTAGTCATGGGTTATCTTGTGGTCCTTCAGGGTCATGAGCATCGTGTAGTGTTTCTGGTACCAGATTCGGGGCATTATATTTTCCCATTATCTCATCAGTAGTAGAAACTTTTCAGATCTAGAGTTAAACTTATTAGCTTTTTAGTCATTTATTTCATAGTATTTCCTTTTAAGCTCAATTTTATATCCAGGGATTCTTAGATTACTTCAGATTTTATATTCAGATTCAATTTAGATTTAGCTCAGTTGTATTGATACTTAGATTTATTAGTATAATTTTATGTCATAGATTATCTTGTGGTCACGTATGACTCAACGTGTTGTGTTTCATCCAGGGTATGGACAGAAGTCATGTCAAACTTGGTATCAAAGAATAAGGTTTATGGAGTCCTAGGGTATTTTTAAGTTGTGTTCAGTAGAGTCTCTTTCATGAGTGTGAAATATGCCACAGATATAAGAGGGAGGCTATAAAATATTTTAGGACAATATCACTTCGTTCATGTTTATATTATGTGATAAAGTATAACTATATTTATCCTTCTAATTTGTGATCTACAAATTTACAAACCATACCTCCTAATAGAGCCAATGAAAAAAGAACAAAAAATAGCAAGCCCCATCAGAACTACCATATTTTTTGAATAAATAAGTCTCCTATGCCAAATTCAGGATACTTTATAGAAACTTTCCTAAGACATGACAAATTAGGTCAACCAACAATTAGTCGTATTTGCAAACCCTAATAGGAATATAGTAGTTATGAGAGTTTAAGAATTCACTCGAATGAGCCCTCAAGAGTTTTATGGTTCAAAGGTTGGTGAGGATCCACAAGACTTTATAGATGAGTTACAAAAGGTTACTCGAATTATGGATATTACACTAGTTGAGAGTGCGGAATTTGCCTTTTTCTAATTGAAAGGGATGGCTACTATGGTTTAAGCAGTTGAAAGATAACCGACATGTGATGGCAGGCCTAGTCAATTTAGATGATTTTGTGATTACCTTTTTAGATAGGTTTTTTTCGTGTGAGTTGATGGAATCCAAGGTTCATAAGTTAATCAACATGAAGCAAGGAAAAATATTTGTGGAGGAGTATTCTCTAAATCTTACCTAGCTCTCTACGTATACTCTGGAGATGCTTGCTGAGCTGAGGGATTGAATGAACAAGCTTGTTTTTCGTGTCACAGAGTTAGTAGTTAAGAAATGCACAATCTCTATGCTTACAGGGGAAATGGATATATCCAATCTTATGGATCATGCCCAACAAATTGAGAAACAGAACATAAAACATAAACAGAGGGAAAACATGAAGGCAAGAATAGGTAATATTGATTAGTTTTAGTAGAGTTTGGGCAGTGGTGAAAGCTCTCAGTTATCAGAGATATTTAGCTCCAGTATATTCTTCAGCTAGTGCTCCATCCCCTAGGCCTTTTTATGATCAAAAGAATAGAGCATCAAGCTCTGTCTTATAGTAGTGTAATAGAAAAACTCATTTTTCCAGTATATCATAAGTATTATATGAACTAGCTGAATGAGTACCTGGATTGCAAAAATGGTGGCTTCAAATATGGCTAGACAGTCCATAGATTGAAGAAATGCCCCTTTAATGGTTGTGTACATGGGGTAATAGATCTTAGTCTAATACTTTAGAATCCCATTTAGGTTGCCAAACTTAATACAGTATTTTTACTATTGCATAAAGTGGTAAACACAAGAACTGCAAGGATAGCTTGCTAGATGTAGTCATTAGTACGTTATAAGTAATTATTTAGGAGCCACACATTTTATGACTCCTTATATTGCAATAAATTTTTGTGATTCCTAAAACTTTTTTGGAATTCTTCTCTATCTCCACTCCAATTGGTGACTCAGTTATAGCTAAGTGAGCGTATAAAAATATCCTAGTATCTAGTTTCCATAAAATCACCAAAGTTGATCTAGTAGAGTTAGACATGACTTATTTTGACGTCAATCTTAGAAAGGATTAGTTGCTCTACTGTTATGCATAAGTCAACTACAAAACTAGAGTCGTTATGTTTTAGTTTCCTAATAAAATGGTCTTATATCGAAGAGTAGTACCTCAACTCCTATAGGTTGGTTTATCTCTTACATTAAGGCCAAAAAATAATCTCTAAGATTTGTATTTACCATTTAGGTAGGGTTAATGATTCTATTCTAGAAACCCAAACCCTTTAGTCATTTCCAATTATTAACAAGTATCCATACGTGTTTCTTGAAGATCCTTTGGAGTCCCTAATGAATAGTAGATCGACTCTGATATAGACCTTCTTCTAGATACCCTGCCTATCTCAATTCCTCCTTAATGAATTGCTCAATTTAGCTTAAGAAATTAAAATATCAATTGAAAAACCTATTAAACAAAGTTTTCATTAGACCTAACATCCCTCTATGGGGTGCTCTAATTCTCTCTATACGTAGGAAAGAAAGAAAGTTCCCTCAGAATGTGCATTAATTCTCATTATTTAAGAAACTCTTAATAAAAAATAATCTTATTTCTAGAATTGATGACTTGTTTAACTAGCTTTAAGGTGCTTGCTAATTCTCAAAGATAGACTTTAGATCTAGCTATCATCAACTAAGAGCCAAAAAATATGGCATTTCAAAAATAGACTTCAAAAGTCAATATGGTCACTATGAATTTATTGTTATGTCCTTTGAGACAACAAATGCTCCTAAAGATTTATTGAACTTTATGAACAAAATTTTCAAATAATTTTAATACCTTGTATTAAGCATAGCTTAGTTCAGCTCCTAGTGCTTGCATAAGAGGCTTATAGAATGAAAATTCAACTAAGTGTAGAGGACTTAGTCTTATTTTTGTCCTCTTAACTTCGAGGATTTTTAAGTTGACCTTTCGTTCTTTAAAATAATGGTTTTTGAGATAATTCAAGATCAGAGATATAAGGAGAATGTCTCGGGGATATTTTAGAATTTTCGAATAAGGTTTGGGCAATGTTTGGATTTTGATTCCAGTAGCTCAATGTGATTGCATTCCATAGTGCCGTGTATAGCGATGGAATCATCATCATGTCGCGCTAGGCCTCCAATCGACGTTCTAGTTAAGAAAAAACTAATCTCCAAGGAGCAGTTAGGTCTTTTCCCATATGGAATGAAGGTAGAGGTGAGAATGCCACTCCTATGAGTTGGCAGGTGTTCTAGGATACATTTTAAAAAAGGTTCTTTCTGGATGAGATGAAAGAAGTGAAGTTTGAGGATTTTATGAACCTGAGAAAGGGTTCGATGATAGTGAAGGAGTACTACCTTAAGGTCACTCATTTGTCAAAGTATGCTCCCAAGTTGGTAGCTGACCATAGATATAGTATGAGTAAGTTTGTTACTGAGGTGTCTGATTTGGTAGTTAGGGTATGTAGGACTACCATACTTATTAGAGATATGCATATTGCTAGATTGATGACTCATGCTCTGCTTATTGATATAGAAAAGCCAAAGGAAAGATAGAAGAGGAATAAGAGGGAAATAACTAGAAAATTTGAGTATGGTCAACTAAGGCCTGGAGGGGGAAACCATTCACAGTTTTTGGATCATTCATCTCTGCTAGCATTATCTTTAGCCAGTGCCCCTGTACCCAAAACCAAGCAGGAGCATTCGGGCAGGACCTGTTTCTAGGTCTCAAAATAGTATGTATGGAAGGCCTAGTTATTAGACATATGTAATGTATGGAAGAAACCATCCTAGTAAGTGTTTGATGGGAAAAAGGAATTGTTATAGATATGGGTAGTTTGGTCACAGAATTAAAGAGTGTTTGTATGTTAAGATGGAAGCCGGGATGTTCATTGCCAGACTCAGTCTACTAGTACACCATCTCTACTAGGTCACCCTGTTCATCCTTAAGGTGCATTACCCAATACCAGTGGCGATCAGCGCCAGAATTGGTTTTATGCTTTACCATCTCGACAAGAGCAGGAGAGTTCACCAAATGTTGTTACTGGTATGCTTCATGTCTTTCTTCTTGATGTATATGTGTTGTAAGACCCAGGGTCAAATTTATCTTATGTGACTCCATTGGTTGCAGTGAATTTTGGGATAGGTCCTGATAAGTTCTCCAATCCCTTCTTAATTTCTACCCAGTGGGCGAGTTAATTGTTGCCAAGCGAGTCTATAAGAAGTGTCACTGTCCTACATAATATCATACTAGCAGACCTAGTAGAATTGAAATGGTAGATTTCTATGTTATTCTATGCATGGATTGGCTCCATTCATGCTATGCATCAATAGATTGTCGCACTCGTGTGGTGAAATTTCAATTTCGTGATAAGGAATTTTTTAAGTGGGAAGGTAGTTCTGAATCTCCCAAGAGTCATTTCATATCTTATCTTATGGCTAGATAGTTAATATCAAAAGGTTGCATTTATAATTTAGTTTGAGTCAAAGATACTAAGTCTGAAGCTCCAATAGTTTAGTTAGTCCGTGTATTCAATGAGTTTCCTGAGGTTTTGCTTAATGAATTGCTTAAGGTACCTCCCGATAGAGAAATAGAATTTGGTATTGATCTTCTCTCTGATACTCATCCCATCTCCATCCCTCCATATCGTATAGCTCTAGCCGAGCTTAATAAGTTAAAAGAGCAACCTAAAAAACTTTTAGATAAAGGTTTTATAAGGCTTAGTGTCTCTCCTTAGGGCGCTCCAGTCCTATTGTGCGTAAGAAAGATGGCTCTCTCTGAATATGCACTGACTACCGCCAGTTGAACAAAGTCACAATCAAGAACAAATATCCTCTTCCTAGGATTGATGACTTATTCAACCAGTTTCAAGTTGCAAGTTATTTCTCTAAGATAGACCTCAAATCTGGCTATCATCGGCTTAGAATAAGAGATTGTGACATTCCAAAGACAGCCTTCAGAACTCGGTATAGTCATATTGAATTTCTAGTTATGTCCTTTAGACTAGCGAATGCCCCAGCAGCTTTCATGGACTTGAAGAACAGAGTGTTCAAGATGTACTTGTACATGTTTGTCATATTCTTCATCGATGATATTTTTGTCTATTCCCATAGCAAAGATGATTATGTAGACCATCTTAAAATTGTATTATGGACTATTAGAGATAATTAACTGTTCTTTAAATTCAGTATGTGTGAGTTTTGGCTATGGTTAGTGCTTTCCTTGGTTATATTATTTTCGGTGATGGTATTTGGGTTGACCCTCAAAAGACCAAAGCAGTGAGAAACTGGCCCAGACCTATCTCTCTGTTAGATTTTAGGAGTTTCTTAGGTTTGGCTGGCTATTACCGATGGTTGTTAAGGGTTTTTCGTCTGTTGCATCCCCCATGTCCAGATTGACTCAAAAGAAAGTCAAATTTTAGTGGTTGGATTCCTATGAGAAAAGTTTTTAGGAGTAGAAGACTCAACTCACTTTAGCCCTAGTTTTGATGTAACCAGATAGTTCAGATGGATTCATTATTTACTGCTTCCAGAGTTTGTCTGGGTTATGTTTTGATGCAGAGAGCTAAGGTCATAGCCTATGCCTTTAGAAAGCTTAAACCTCATGAGAATAATTATCATTCCCATGATCTTGAGTTAGCCGTTGTTGGTTTTCCCCTAAAAATTTGGAGGCATTATCTTTATGGGGTGCATTTTTATATGTTCAAAGATCAAAAAAGCTTGCCGTATATGTTCTCGTAGAAAGATTTAAATCTTCATCAAAGAAGGTGGTTAGAGTTTTTGAAAGATTATGACATGAGTGTTTTGTATCATTCGAGAAAGGCTGATGTAGAAGCAGATGTCCTTAGTAGACTGTCTATGAGTAGTGTTGGTCATGTTGACAATGACAAGAAAAAGTTAGTTCAGGAGATTCATCAACTTGCTGGATTAGGTGTTTGGTTGGTCGATTCAGCTGAGAGTAGTTTATGGGTTCAAAATAGTTCGAAATCTTCTTTGGTTGCCAAAGTGAAGAAAAAACAAGATAGGGATTCCAGTTTGGTTAACTTTAAGAAGTCAGCTGAGATCAGAAAGTGGAGGTTTTCTCCCAAGGGGGAGATATTGTGTTGCGACACTAGGGTAGACTGTATGTGTTGTGTGTTAATAGTTAAGGAAACTGATTTTAGCGGAAGCGCACTCTGTGTATTACTCTATTCACCCTGGAGCTACCAAGATATACCATAATTTGCAGGAAATCTATTGGTGGAGTGTCAAGAAGAGGGATATTGAAGAGTTTGTAGCTAAATGTGCTAATTGTCAACAGGTTAAGGTTGAGCACCAAAGGCCTAGTGGCATTATTCAGGAGTTCAGTATTTCCACTTAGAAGTGGGAAGAGGTGAACATGGATTTTGTGATAGGTTTGCCCCGTTCGCATCGTAAGCATGATTCAATTTGAGTTATTATAGACAGAATGACAAAATCAGCCCATTTCTTGCCAGTTCATACTTCCTATTTGTTGCTCCCTATTTTTCTCGCGAAAAGCGAGATTCGACGTTACTACTTTTCTTGGGATTTTTTTTGAAAGAATGAATGTGAAGAGTCGCCACCTAATGAATTGAGGTGCGTTAGGGCACCGATCTAGGCTACTACAAACATATTTTGTTGTTTTGTCTTAGTTCACCAGAGATTCGGGTAAGGGTTCAAATTACCTCTAAGAAAGGTGTTAGGAACCTTTCGAGGTCCATAAAGGTGGTTTTCGGGTGAATTCGTATTTTACGTGGGGAATCTATGTGATAAAATAAAGGTCTCTTATTTCTAAGTTAATTATTAACTAAGTGATAAGTAATTAATAAACAAACACTTGTTATTTTATCAATTCTAATTATTAATTATCTAAGTGATAAAAGTCAATAAAACATGTAAATAAGACAAGCGAGGAGAGAGAAATGATATAAATTATAATGAAGGGGATTGCTTATGTAATAAAGTAACTTCCCAAAATAAATAAACATGTAAAACAAATAAAAGAATAAATTCAAAAAAAGTAAATCAAGAAAAGTTTTGGTTTCATTCAAATCAAAACCCCAACTTGTTTAATCCTTATCCGACCCACTGGCCGAATTCTTAAACAAGTAACAATGTCAAATGCCGTTTAATGTTTCTGGAGATCATCACTTCTGAATGACTATCCCTCCCACCCAACCTAGGTTGGTTGTTAACCTAAAGGCATACTAGAAATGGATAATACTAAAGTCTCTTGTAATATCTATCGTCCCACCTATCGTCCAAGAGGCATTGGACTTTGGTATTTTTGATTTATGGGCTAGACAAAATAAAATCGTGTTTTCCTAAGAATCAAGGCGCGTAAAACATGTTGGACAACAAGTAGCACGTAATAGTCTCAAATGAGCCTCTTTATTAATGGAAGTTGATTAATTTGATTAATATGCAAGGGAAGCAATTATTTATTTTTTGTGTCATCAATCTAAGGGTCACACAATTATTTATTGAGAAGTGATTTTCAAAACATTTAAAACAATATGGTAAAAATTCATTGAGAATAAAACGCATGTCAAAGCAAACGTGACAGAATAAAAACGTTAACTTATTGTGTAGAAGATAGTTAAGCCTATAGACATAGTATCTAGGCGTCACATAATCATTAGTTGGCAAGAGATAGGTGTAAATTATTTTAAAACAATGTTGTAAATTTGTTAAGAACAAAAGGACATGTAAAAGTAGAGTGAATGAATTGGGAGTGATACCCATTAATTTATTGTGCAAAATAAAAAATAATATTGTAAATTGATAAAAGGTGTTTGAAAGTTTTTTTTAGTGTCAGAAAACTATATCCTGATTGTCGAAAATAATTCGCATGTGAGAATCTTTTTCACAAATTAACAAAATAATACTGAAAATCTACTTTTATAAGCTAGGAACTTGTTTTAACCTGCTAGAAATGTAAATTTAATGTTGTAAAGTGAATTAACATACTGGATTCAATTTTTAATGCTGAAAGGTGAATTAACATGCTGTAAATTCCTTTTTTTAAAAGTTGGAAAGTGAATTAACATGTAAGAAAACATATTGACATGCATAAATTTAATGTGAACATGCAAAAAGTACATTAACCTGCTTAAACCTATTGTTTCACATGCTAAAAAATATATTAGCACGCTTGGATTTCATTTAATATGCTTAACATGCCGGAGATTACATTAACATGCCTAAATATGCTAACATGCTGGGAATGTATTAACATACTTAAATTCAATTTTAGTATGCTAACATACTAGATTCAATATTAATGTACTAAAAACAATTTTATTATGTTAAGAAATGACTTTATATGCTGGAAATATGCTGAAATTACTAAAAGACAAGTAGTAGAACAAATTCCAACATTTGAACATTAATTTTTATGTTGTCGATCAAGTCAACACTCTAAACCTTAATTTAATATGTTGTAATTAGTTAAAACTCCAAAAGCATGATTTCTAGGCGGTCAAATAAGTTCATCCTTAATCCTATGTTAAGAGTTGCCTAGATGATTCACATAGCACACAAATCACCGCCCCAAGCAGTCCCCAATATTCACTACATCATTAGCGTTTATATAATAACATTACTAACCAATACAAAAAAATCAACCAAATTAGAAAGGAATAATATAGTCTTTTTAAATACTCCGATAACCGGCAACTCTTGCAATCCCAAAACACCACTTAATGATACCTGTTATATATGAATCAAAAGAGCGAGGCAAGCATAAAAGAGCACTCGAATACACCAATAGATGGTAGATTAAGCACAAAGCAATAATAATAGAACTCAAAACAATTGTAGCAAGGACAAGACCGCTATTTCTTTGAAATCGAAAGTACCAAAGAATTTAAAGTATTTTTAGAGAAAATAGAGGGAGTAATAGCGGAGGAGAAGTTTGTATATTGTAACTTTTCTCCTCAAAGAATGAGGAGGGGTTGTTTATATAGTAAATAAAGAATCAATTAATAAAGTAATGAGAATAAATTAAGAATAATTACAGGAGTCCTTTTCCTTAACGAAACAGGCAAAATTCAATCATTGGAAAAATATATGTCAAGACTACGATAATTGAGCAAGTCCAATCCACAATATCAAAATTTTCCAGATAAAGATGAGCATAAAGTCGTCATGTATTCAGAAAAAGGGAAGTAAATCAATCATAAACATGCTAGCATCAATCACTAATGACTCATGAGTCAAAACTTGTCATAAATGAGTAAATGTACAAGTTGTCCTAATAATCAATCAACGGAAATAAATAAATCAATAGAAATTTCTTCTAATGATTAAATTAATCAGTTAAAATTTTCCTAATTTAATCAAAAGCAAAATCCGATCACCCATTCATCTTCATATAAACAAATCAAGACATGGTAAATTAAACTAACATCAAAATTCTTAAAAAAAAATTGAACTAATACAATAAAGAACAATTTCTTTCCATAAGTTTCACTAACAATTTAAAACTGAGCAAAAATCTTTCTCGAAACAAAATTAAAGTTATTCAATGTTGCTTGGAATTGAGACTTTTAGCATACATTAATTAACAGAGGTAAATAAACATGCAATCAAAAAAATCCACTCAAAATCACATCACAAGTATTACGAATGTTAAGTTTAGGAAAGAATTTAGCAAGGAAAACAAACCTAGGATAGGTTCTTATGAACCCATCCTTTTTCAGTGACACTTGATCATTTTACGTGACTAATATAATGAGATGAGGTAATCACTGGTGGTGGTAGGGTATTAGGTTTTCACCGGCCATGGTTGGCCGAAGTTCATAGAGGGAACACTGATTCGGGGTTTTCCATCATCTGGAGGAAATAACGTAGGTTTGAAGGCATTGATGGAGAGGGAGAATAGAGTAGCAATAGCCGCTATGGATGCTCCATTAATTTTTGCTGTCGTTGGTGAAGTTGTTGTTGTTAGGCGCCAGTAATTTGAAGGCAGCAGTGGTGCTCATGATTATTCCCACTGTTCTACTGGTGGTGGGTGGCGATAAAGAGAATATCCCAGTTGGAGTGGTGTAAGGAAGGCGAGAGGTGGCGGGTGGTTCATTGGTGGAGAGAGGAGAATAGAGATGTGGACAGGGCAACGAGTTTGGTAAAGAGATCGCCGATCGACTGGTAATCACATTCGGTGGTGGCTGAGTTTTAGAGAGAGAGAGAGGAAGTATATAGAGAAGGTAGAGACAGGAGAGGGATAGATGACTAATTTTTTAGAATGTGGGATTAAGGTTTAGTTGTGGAGGTTAAAAAGAAAGAGAGGCTAATCTGATCTCATCCGTTGGATTGATTTTGATAGACGCCTTAGATTAGAATAACTTTAAAAATGGGTTAAAAATTAGAATTAATATCAAATTGGCTAAAATTGACATTAATTGAATACAAATTGTCTAGAATAGTATAAATTGGGTAAAATTGGATAAAAAACAGCTAGAATTTAAATGAATAGGGAACTTAAATTGAATAAGGCTACTACGTAATAATGACGAGAACAAAATAATAAGGCGCATGTGAAATTAATGTTTTATAAAATTATCAATAGTAGTTATAATAAAGATAATGCATTTGTAAATTCTGAGTGTGCCCATTTACGTAAAAATAAATAAATATTAATAAAAATTATGTAAAATGTCGGATTTGACTTAATAAAATGATACTAAAAAGTAACAAAATAGTTTATAAATTTTTAAATCATGAATGTGGCTTGTCAAAAATTATGAAATCAAAATACATAAAATATTAATCTTAAAAGTTAAATAATTTTGACAAAAATACCAGCCTAAGAGAGCATCGAGAGGTCAAAATTAGTTGTCATCAGTTGTCCCTTCGTTGTTTGGGAATGGTAAATGAATTTTCAAGCAATGAAAGTTGATTTAGTGGCCAATTTTGTTCAACCAAGATGACGATTTATTAGGAAGAAGGCAACATAAGGTGTTTTAAAAATTGCGTAGCCGAGACTTTGGCTTTAAGCTACATATCTCTGGTTTTATAAAAATCAGGTCGTGTGTAGTTCTGGATTTAGGAATGAACGATATTCCTAAAGAATGTTATTGATAAAGGTTGGGGTGTAAACAATGGTATCGATGAGATGTGAATGAATAAAGTTTGAGAACAATGACATGAAGAGGGTAGGGGAAATTAAAGGTGGGTAAGTTGCGATTTGAGTTTACACAACGAATGGATAAATGGGGTGATACTTTGAAAATAGGAACAAAAATTATTTCTTTTTGTTATTCCTTCTCTGTTACCTTCGTACTTTACAATATCTAGATAACAATGGTTTGGGCATGTAAAAGATAAGCAATTGATAAACATAGAGTAAATATGAAAATAAGAAAGCATACATGTTGTATCAGGAGATCAGTGATTGGGCTTCTTAATGCACTTGTGGGATCAGCTGTTTGGCCTCTTGATGTATGTTGGATCGATTGTTGGGCCTCTCATGATAGAGTAATTCCTATCATATGTACCTTTTAGTCCTACCACTTTTAGCCTGTCTAGATAAAAATTGTTAGCACGAGAATATATGTGTATATAGAAAATTAAACAATGTAGTGAAAAAATCATAACAATAATGATAAGATGAGATAAGAAAGCGTATCTTTCATGAGAGAGCAATGCCTTGTTCACATAAATTTGAAGAGGTCATATTTAATCTACACTATATCAAGTAAAATAATAGCCTTGAATAATGCTGAGGCAGTTGTGCTTAGCAAGTTAAGTATTAGAAAACAATATTCATCTGTGAGTAACCCGATCGACTTCTAGAGGACAAAGCTTAGCCTTAGACAATTTCTTGATATAGTCATGCTTAACTCAATTGAATTTCTGAAATAATACTTAACTTTAAACAATTTATCAAGAGAGGGTAGTTCTTAACCCAACTAACTTTCAAGGACAATGCTTAGCCTTAGTCATATCACAAGTGGGGTAGTGCTTAACCCAATAAGATTTCCAAAGACAATGCTTAGCCCCAGAAATTATTGATAGAGTTTTGGTGAACTCCATTGAATTTTTGAAAAAAATCCTTAGCTTCAGATGATTTCTCGAGAGAGAGTGGTGGTTAACCCAACTAACTTTCAAGGACAATACTTAGACTTAGTTTCTCGAGATAGGGTAGTTCTTAACCCAATCAACTTTCAGAGGATGAGGCTTAGCCTCAGAGAGTTCCTGATAGAGTCGTGCTTAACTCTATCAAATTTCTGAAATAATGCTTAGCTTCGAATAATCTCCCAATAGAGGATAGTTCTTAACAAAACTAAGTTTCAAAGGCAATTCTTAGCCTTAGTCAATTTCTCGAGAAAATGTAGTGCTAAACCCCCTTAACTTTCCAAGAACAATGTTTAGCCTCAGAGAGTTCTTGATATATTTATGCTTAACTCCATCGAATTCTTAAAACAATGCTTATCTTTGAATAAATTTATTGAGAGAGGGTAGTGCTTAATCTAATTAACTTTTTAAGAAAATACTTAGCCTCAAGTAGTTTCTCTTGAGAGGGTAGTGCTTAACCCGCTCGAAATACAGAACAAAAATACTTAACTTTATATCTTCTGATGGTGTATATCATACTTAAGATTTATGACTGCCATTCTATTCTTGCACTCAAGGAAAAATTGTTAGTTTTTAAAAATGGGGGAAGATTTATTTGTGTCTTTGCCAATTCCTTTGCTTCAAGTTCTGAATCCATTTTCTTTGATCATAAACTCTGTATCATCTTGAGTTGCAAACCTTGATGAAATTTTTTAGAAGGATTCCTGAAAAATTTCATCCCCAGTTTCATAGCCTTAATCTTAATAGTCTAGAACTTGTAGAAATAGTCCTCGATAGAATTTTTGAGATCATCTCAAAAATTCTGCCCCAGTTGTATTACTTGTTAATCTTAAACTTGTAGAAGTGTTTCTCCATAGAATTTTTGAGATCCTCTCAAAAATTGTGCCCCAGTTATATGCTCCAAGAAAAATATAAAATTTCATTTTGATAAGACCGAACTCCATTGGAGCGCCTATGTATCCCTCTTAAATGGGAATCAGGTCAAACATTGTTCAAATTACATAGGAGGAAATCAAAAAGAATCATATCGTTTTAAGTGCATGTAATGACTAAAGTAATTTCAAGTTTTTGAAATCCCAAAGTGAAGAAACAACATGACACTCTACATTAACATAAGATATATGCCAACCATGCATTGAGATTAAGCAACATCAAGATTTGGCCTTATCACATTTATCACCTTATTATCAATCATTTCTTGAATTTTTTCCTTTAAAGAACGACATTCTTCTGTGGTGTGGATTTTCATCCCTTAATGATAAGCGCAAACTTTGAAATGAACAATCCATTTTGCACATGTATTCATTACAATTGCAGGAATTGGAGTAATGTATACATCAACCATTAATTTCTCATAAAGTTGGTCTATAGGCCCAGCCAAAGGAGTATACTGTCTTGATGGATTTTTCTGAAATTAACTTTAGGTTAGAAAAATTGATTGGATCATTGATGTGTTGGTGGATTTTGATAAGCGAATGGTTGTCGGAATGTATTTGGAGGAATTCAGAAGTACGCAGGTTGTGCAAGAGAGTTAGAAGGATTACAAGATACTATGGGGTAATTGTATGTCGTTGTAGGAAATGGATATTTAGGTGCTTGATAGAAGGGTTTTTGGTATTGAAATGGAGAAAGCGGTGTTTGTTAAATTAAAGGAGTTTAGGATCTTGTATAGTCAAGGAAGTATTTAATTCCTTCATGTCATTGTTCTCACCAACCTGTGAAGTCTTAATCACTTGCAGCGCCTTCAAATTTATTACCATGCCATTTTTAATGCCTTCTTCAATTCTCTCACCTAATTTAATGATGTCAATAAGCTTGCAATTGTCTATAAACATCATGTTTTCATAATACTGAGGCTCTTGGGCACGAATGAAAAAATCCTTCATTTGATTTTCATCTAAAGGAGTGTGCACTTTAAAAGATTCACGTATCCATCTCATTCCATATTCTCAGAACGATTTTGTAGGTTTTTTGTTTAACTTCTAAATGTAGAACCAATCAAGCGCACTCTCGACATTAAACCCAAATCTTTCTATAAAAGTAAAGGCCATGTTGGTCCATTTTGACCATTTTCTTGCATCTTGTGTGACATACCATGACAAAGCATCTCCAGTGAGACTTCTCATGAATAACTTCATAAGAATCTGCTCATTTTTACCAACTCCTACCAACTTGTCACAGTATAATTTCAAATGGAATTTTAGATCTCCAGAACCATCATACAATTCAAATCTAGGAGGTTTGTACCCCTCCGGCAGTTCAACATTGGGGTATATGCACAAGTCCTAGTAACTTAGTCTTTTCGATCCCTTACTACATTCAAGTTTTTCCAACCTCTCAACCATGAATTGCATAAGGGCATCTTTTTTTGGAGGTTTGGATTTATATTTGTGGTGGGTGAATGGAGTCATTTTGACATAACTCGAATTTAAAGTATGGATACTTGGATCATGAAAATAAGACATATTTATGGTAAAAATTTGAGGAATATTATGGACATATGATGTTGTTTTCGATTTTAGTGGAGCTAGATTAGTGTGGTATTATCGTAAGCAAGAATATGGATATGAGTTATGTTTAGGAAGCGTGTGTATGTGACTTGAATTTTTTGGGGGTTGTGAAATAGGACGTAATGGTAGGGGATGACTTCTGAAGGTGGGATGGGATTCAATAGCGGTGTTACTCTCAACTTGTGGTTAGGGAGGAGAATTCAAAGCAAGGGGTAGATTAGACAATTTAAGAACTTGTGATAATTCCCCTTGTAGTTGAAGGATTCTTTGTTCCATTTGTAAGATCATCTCATTATGCTCATTTTTAGTATCATTGTTATCACCCATTTTCCTATCTTAGTGACTAAGATTTAGGAGGAGTCCGAGACTTTTTCAATTAATGCGATGGGTGAGTGAATGCATGAAACAATCCTTGGGGCGTGGGAGGAAAAAATAAATAAAATTAAAAAAAAAAAGAGAAAAAGAGTCAAGTTAGTAAGGTGAATATGATATATAGTGAAAGAATAAACATGTTAATACCAAAGAATAAAATATTCTATAATGTATGGAGCCATTAAGAATAAGGTAGGTCTAAAATGACAAGTATATGTGACTTATGATATTGTAATCCAAGTTTGATGCAATGGAAGATAGGAATTAAAATTTCCTAACCTCATTTGCCAATTTTTTGGTTTGGATTACTTTATCACAATCACAAGACGCATAGCATAAATATTTGTCATTGGTAAGGGGTAAGGCGAGAAGAAAAATGATGAAATTTTTCTAAATATTAAGTGTATTTGTCATATCACAGATTTTCAGAAGAGTCGATGTTCGACAAAATATCAATTTGAACAAAAGAGAAGTTAGTGTATCCGATAAGAAAAGAGATAGTATGACGATATGAGTCATCTTATCAAATAGGACTTTAGGACGAATGAGTGAGCTAGGACTTAAGCTTTAGAAGTGAATTGATATCAAAAGACAGAAGCTAAACTATAAATAAAACATAGGTATTGTGCATACTTGAAGTTGATGGGGTAAACAAGTAAATAATAATAAGATATTAAAAGATGCACATAGAATGCTAAAAGCATTTTGTTTTGAAAAGGGGGGTGGATTGAAGATTTGAAAATTTTGACGTATTTTGTTTGAAACACTTGAGACTTTGAAATATTGTGAAAAGGCGTTTCAATAAAAGAATTTTAATTTTCACCATTATGACATAATGGAAAGGCTAAAGAGATGGAGGACATGATTTAATAGAGAAACTATTTGAATGATGAAAATGGTTTGACATTTTCAAATGTTAGGAAATTTTGTAAAACAAAGGAAAAAGGAAGAGGATGACCGCACCCTATAAAGTATTGCCTATGTATCTTGTTAGAACAAGAATCAGGTTAGACGTATTTAAAAATTTTGAGAGTTGTAGAAGTTGAATAGAAAGTGGGGATGAATTGGAGAATTTTGAATAGGACCTAAGAGTGTATTATAGGGTCCTAACATGACAAGAATTTTAAGAGTAAATAGATCTAAAGTGAGGGACACTAAGAGAAAGGAATGACAAAGACCATAATGAAACAACAAGATAGATAATAGATAAATACGAATACAAAACATAGAAAATAATTGTGTGTACTTTTGGGGTCGTGGACCCCTTTGGACTTTGAATGAGACAACATTCAATGCATCAAGGATGCCAAGGCATCCTATGTTGAATGGGATGCATATTTCTTAATAAAATAAATATGTAGCCAGGATCTAAAGGACAAGAGTGGGTTTATGACATGGTTCCCTCAAGTGGAAAACTTGAAAGTGGGAAAGCTTGTGATAGTCGATGCATCCCTGATCAACCAATCCCCAAGGAATTTCTTGAAAAGTGTTTTAGAAAAGAACTTTTGTGTACCCACACAACCGTTCGTAAAATAAAAATAAAAGAGGTTCCAAGTGGAGGAAAGTATGAGCGGGATGTTAGTTATATAAAATAGTAATACATAGAGAAATAAAATAGCATGCTTAGCAATAAAAGTACATAAATATTAAAACACATAGCCAAAAAAGAGAGGAGAGGGGAAGGGATAGGCATGGACAAATATGAAAACACACATAAAAAGAGAAGTAGAAGGTCCAACATGTGGAAAATAAAACAAGGTATCAAAAGAAACAATAATCATGAAAAGTAACTATCAAAATAAAATTCATACAAACAATAGAATCCCATATAAAATGCAAACTCATAATGGTTAGAACCTAAGATCCTCAGCATAGTCACCATTCTACCACGCCCCATTTTTCTCGTGACAAGCGGGATTCAACGTGACTACTTTTTTGGGATGGTTTTGAAGAAATGAATGTGACGATTCGGAACCTAATGAATTAAGGTACGTTAGGGCACCAGTCTAGGCTACTACGAACCTATTTTATTGATTTTGTCTTAGTTCACCAGAGATTCGGGTAAGGGTTGAAATTACCTCAAAAGGAAGGTGTTAGGAACCTTTAGAGATCCACAAAGGTGGTTTTTGGCCGAATTTGTATTTTGCATGGAGATTCTATATGATCAAATAAAGATCTCTTATTTCTAACTAAATTGTTAACTAAGTGATAAAATAATTAATAAACAAACACATGTTATTTTATCATTTCTGATTATTAATTATCTAAGTGATAAAAGTCAGTAAAACAAGTAAATAAGACAAGTGAGGAGAGAGAAATGATATAAATTATAATGAAGGGAACTACTTATGTAATAAACTAACAACCCCAAATAAATAAACATGTAAAATAAATAAAAGAATAAATTCAAAAAAATTAAATAAAGAAAATTTTTGGTTTCATTTGGATCAGAACCCCAACTTGTTTAATTCTTATCCGATCCACTGTCCAAATTCTTAAACAAGTAACAATGTCAAATGCCTAGATGATTTACATAGAACACAAATCTCTTCTCCACAAGTTCAGACTCAACTTAAGGTAACAAGTTTTCCCTAGATTATCTCTTTCCATTCTCTGTTCCAGCTTTATATAATTATCTTTATGTAATTTTATGCATTCATGAATCAGTTCAGTCATGCAATTATGTCCTCAGTTATGCAAGTTAAGTACCTAATCTCAGTTCCTCAGTATTCTTAGCTTAATCTATTTTATTCGAAGATGAATGTTCCCAAAGGGGAGATATTGTAATACCCCATATTAAACTTAGCTTATTTCAGCTCCTAGTGCTTGCATAAGAAGCTTAAAGCTTCAAAGTTTAAGTAAGTATAGAGGACTTAGTCCTATTTTTAACTTCTTAACTTTGAAGATTTTTAAGTTGACCTTTTGAACTCTGAGACAATGATTTTTTAGATAATTCATGATCAGGGGGTGTAAGGATCATGTCTCAGAGAAGTTTTGGAGTTTTCAAATAAGGTTTGGGTCGTGATTGGATTTTGATTCCAGCATCTCAATGTAATTGCCTTACGTCACACCTTGTATAGTGATGTACTTATCATCGCATCATGTTATACCTCTAATTAGCATTCCAGTTATGAAATTAATCTCTTAATGGGAAGTTAGGTCTTTTCCCATTACCCCAAGTAGTAAAAGCACAAGATTAAACATCAGTTAAGAAATTATTTGCCCATTATCCTTCCATTTTCTCCCAAAGAGCACCCTAACCTTCTCCCAAGAGCTTCAAAACTTCAATACTTTATCTTGAAGAAAAACAAGAATTTAAGGTTCCTAATCCAAGAAGTTCAAGAAATCTTTCAAGATCATCTTCAAGGCTTTCAAAGTCAAGCTTTCTACACCAAGTCAAGCCTATTAAGGTATATGGGATTACGAACAAGGGTATCCTTTCAACCTTATGACCAAATTAAATGATTTTAAGATTTAATTTACTTGTTTTTAGTTAGGGTTCATACCCAATTTTCTATATTCTTGAAGCACGTGATTATCATTATATTTAAAGCCATGAGTATATCAAGAATAGATTATATTTATGTTTTAACTTGAAAGATTTATATTATGAATGAGATTGTACTATCTTGATTTGATATTGTTGAAGTATTTCATGATTGTTATTGATTATAAGTGTTGTTATGAATCACCGTGATTTTTAAGCATGAATTTTAAGCCCTATTTAAATGTTGAGATTTCAAGAGAATTATATTCTTAAGTTCCTTTTTGATAAGTTTATACAAGATTTAAAGAAATAAGTGATCTTTTAATCCTAAGCTAAGATATGGAATCAAAATTTGTTTATCTTAAGTTTGAATTAAAGAAAAAAGAAGCATAACTGGCTTTTATTCTATAAACTCTTATACTATTTTAAGGTGGATTTCCTAAAGTGTGAGCATATATGTAATAAAGGAGTAGTATTTAGCACCGAGTTGGGTATGAGTCCGAGGTCGCATGCCCCAGAACTATGAGCCAACGTAGGTTAATATTATTCCCAATATGGATGAAGTTAAATATAGTGATCACTTAAGTTAATGTTTTATTTTGATGGAAAGGTAGAACAGCTCTCCACAACAAGGGTAAGACATTCGACTCTATGATACCTCACATGTTTTATGTCAGATAGAAGAACCTCCCCAAATAAAGAGTAAAATTAAAGCTTTTAGAACTAAGTGTTATGGCTCACAAAGTTTATCATTTTGCTTTATTACCCATGAGTATTATTTTGAATTTTTGGTTTTAATCAAGCCCAAGGTGAGTCATTTACACTTAGCATACATTATTTGAGAGTCAATATCAACATTGAGGTATTGTTTTACGTGTACATTCACCCTATCATGCTCAGTATATTTCAAAAGTACTGATCTACATATATGTCTATGTGTTATATTAATTCATAATGTAGGTTTTGGTGCTCTATTCCAGCAGCGTGATTGATTATGAGCATCTCCACCTACATCCTAATTCTTGGTGAGTCCTCATAGTTCGAGGACCCATTTTCTCAGACTTTGATATTGATGAAGTATTCTGGTCATTTGATTTTAGTTTGAATTGAGTCATTTGGGGCTTGTCCTAGTGGCTCTCTAGTTAGAAGTAGAGGCTTATCTGATTGATTTTTGTTTTAGATTTAAAAGTGTTTATTTTTAAGATTTCTAAGTTTAAGACTTTCAGTTAAGAGACTAATTCAGTTTCAATTAAGATTTAGTATGTGAAGTTTATTTTTGTTATGAGTTCCAAAGTTGTTAGAAGGCTTAAAGGGTTAGCTTGGGAATACTTATAGTCTTATGCACCGTGTGACATCTAGGGTGAATTTCTGGGGCGTTAGAATAGTATTTGGACATATTCATCATTATTTTCATAGATGACATTATCATTTATTCTCAGATGAAGGATAAATATGCAAACTATTTAAGGATTATATTGCAGACTCTTAATGATCACACAGTTATTATCCAAGTTCAGTAAGTGTGAATTCTTAGTGAAATTAGTGGCATTCCTTGATAATATAATTTCTATTAAGGGAATTTAGGTTGATCCTCGAAAGAACAAAGTAGTTAGGAACTGGCTTAAACTCATCACCATCAGCCAGTAGGAGTTTATTTGGCT
The DNA here is from genome assembly GCF_002878395.1 of Capsicum annuum. Taxonomy (NCBI): domain Eukaryota; kingdom Viridiplantae; phylum Streptophyta; class Magnoliopsida; order Solanales; family Solanaceae; genus Capsicum; species Capsicum annuum. Next base: position 105,729,509 of record NC_061114.1, read on the forward strand.
TATCTAGTTACTACAAATTGTTTGTTGAAGGTTTTTCATCTATTGTTTCTCCTATGTCTATATTGACATAGAAGAAATTCAAGTTTTAATAGCCTGATTTTAATTAGAAGAGTTTTTAGAAATTTAAGAATAGACTCATTTCTTCTGTAGTTTTTACACTACAGAGGGTCCTGCTGTCTTTGTTGTGTATTGTGATACCTCTAAAGTAAGCCTTGGATTTGAACTGATAAAACATAGTAAGGTCATATCTTATGCTTCTAGACAACTAAGAGTTTATGATATTGAACTAAAAGTCATAGTCTTTGTCTTAAAATTTGGAGACATTATCTCTATAAAGTTCATGAGGATAATTTTATAGATAACAAAATCCTTCAATATTTGTTCAGTCGAAAGATTCTAAATCGGCATTAGAGGAGATGGCTATAGTTTCTGAAAGATTATGACATGAGTGTTTTGTACCAAATGGTAAGTCTAATGTAGTAGTTGATACACTAGATTGACTTTTCATGAGTAGTGTTTCTTATTTGGATGATGAAAACAAGGAATTAGTTCAAGATGTTCATAGGCTTGCTTGATTGGAAATTTTGTCTTATTGATTCAACTGAAGGAAGTACTATGGTTTGGAATAATTTAGAATCTTCATTAGTGATAGAGGTATAGTAAATGGAGAATAGTGTACCTAATTTGTTTAGGTAATTAAAGTTATTATTACTTTTTTTTTTGTTTATTTTCAGTTATTATATTTAGAGTTAGATAGGGACTTGTCACAATAGCTCAATAGTAGTAGAGGTTTTACAGACATTAAGTTAGACCTATCAGCCTTTCTGTTAGTTTAGTCTATGTAGTTCCTTTCAAACTCAATTATATTTTCAGGGAGTTTTAATTATTTTATATTTTATATTATGATTCAGTTTCTATTTTGCTCAACTTTATTGATATGCATATTTCTTATTTTTATGTCATGTTATGTGTTGGCATTCGGTCACTTATGATTTGAAGCATCATTTTATATCTAGGGTATGACTCGTGTTTTCATGAATATTAGTGGTTTTTGGTGGGGATTTAGGATATGAAGATGAAGGATTCAATTTGTACAAGAAGCAAAACTAATCAATTCAAGGGAGTGGCTAGTGAGAGAGTAAAAATAAGAAGAATTTTAAGTCAAGTTAAGAAGAAGAGAGAGATTTGGGGAAGAATAGGCAACAATGTTACAGGTGGGAGTGAGATAAAGAGTTGCCTAGACATTTCTTTTAGAGGCATGTCAACCTAATTGGACATCAAATTAGGGTTATCCTATTAAAATTTTATGCTTAGGTTTAAAATAAAAGGATGTAGGTGAAACTGTTTTGACTATTTTACCCTTTCTATTGTTGTTACAAACTGCATGTAAGTTGTGGGAATAGTTGAAATGGTCCCCAATACTTTCAAGAGTAATTTGGGAGAGTTTGAGATTATAAGAGGCTTTAAAAGCCATTAGTTTGACTTCAGTCAATATTTTGAGGTTTGGGCATCAAATGGTGATTTGGACAATTTCGTTAGATACAAAAGGTTGACTTTAAATTAAGAGCATAGCTAGTTTGGGTCTCAAGCTATTATTTTGCAATTTTCTCCTTCTTTTGAGAAATAGTTAAAATAAACCTAAGTGACACAAGGGCTAATTTTTTTAAATAACCGCTTTTTGAAAATCAAACGCTACTTTTGAGTATAAAATATTGAAAATAGTCGAGTACCATATATAGTTTAGTTCTATAGGGTCTCAAAAAAATCTTGTTTGTCTAGTTGGGGACTTTCAAGTTGTAGTTACAGCTTGTGCAACAATTGATATCCAATGTATCGGGGCCTTCATAATGATTGTGTGGACATATGTTGCTATTGCAGTGGGTAAATGGTGAACTAGGTCATCTTTGACCATGCAGTTATCAGGACCTACTCTCACGATCATAATGACCAACTTAATTTCAGGTTAACATTAACCCTAACTGTTATAAGGTGGGGGTCGTGATCGCCAGGGAGTGTTCATCTAAATAGCATAAATGACTCATTTTCATAAAATTTAACCATTTTTACACATGGATAATTTTGAAAAGGGTGAATTCTAGGTTTTCCTTCATCATACATGCTTGGGTAACCTCTAAACTCTTGTACCCATTGATTTCCATTATTTATATCTTCAAAACACCTTCTAATCTTTTTTTCAAACTAAAATTTAGGTATTTTCTAGTAAACTCTATAAATTATTTTTCATTGATTTCAACACTGATTGTAACCACTTTCTCTTGAATTTTCAAATATTTATTTTTTTTGACATGGGAAACGTGTTTCTTAAATAAAATTTTGATTTCACTACTTTTGCTTTCCAAACCTATTTTTCAAAATAATTTTAAAACTGATTCAGATATAGACAACTTTGGTATTATTAGATTTATCTGATGTGTGGAGTATGTCTTTGATAGATTTAGCTTTTTCTGAGACATTTTGTAAAGTTAAGGCTCCGTGTTAAGGGTTTATGCTTTGATTTCAGCATTTTGAAGTAGGCTATAGCTTAACTTTGTTTAGGCTGGTATGCTAGCTAACAATCATGTAAAGCATATGATGGGTAATAATCATTTAAATAATTCTATGGGTTAGGAAATTTTTTCTAGGGAACAGTATTGTAAATTATTATAATAGTGTGTCCTTATAAAGTCTAATTTACATATTGTAGATAACTTTAGAGAATATAATTACGGTGATGCCCGAGTAAGGGGCTTTATTTGACATTTTTATGCCTTATTTGTCCATTAAATGTCATTATTAATGTTATATTGCCTATTTATGGGCCTGAGCAGATATTCTAGGATTTTCTCTCATTATTTGATTCTATCGTAATATTAATACCCGAGATAGGGGTTCTTGATATGATACTAGTGATGTCTTACATAACTATTCACTTTAGTGGTGCTGAGAATGGCTTATATCATGAATTATTGACATGTTGACTTTATTTTAACCCATTATACCTATATTGAATTGATTATCATTTTCATCCTACTTGGTTTTGAGCATTATATCCTCATTACATACATACATATTCATGATATTCTAGTATTGTTGAGGAATACTAATTTTTAAAAGATAATGAGACATCTTATAAACCTTTGTAATGACTTAATTTATGGTGATTTTTTTGAATTATTCATTTCTATGCGACTTGAACATTTTACCCTTCCCCGTGATTGTTTTGGGGTATTTCTAGGGTGTGGGATGATCGGCATGGATCCTAGTGTATTTTGATGTGATTTGTGTGAATTTGTGGTTTTTAGCGGTTTAAAAGACTTTATAGTTGACTTAAGAGAACATTTGTTGTTCTGTGCATCGGATGGCAAAATGGACTATGGTAGTAGATACGAAATATTGATTTTAGGTTTGTTACATAGTTGGTATAGTTTATTGCTTTTGTATATCATTTTGACCCACGCTTTGGAAAGATGTAAAGTTAAGTCTCAGGGGTCAATTTTGTGAAATTGGGGGTTTTCAAAAATCTGATATCTCCATTGAGTCCAGAGCATTGAATATGATAGGGTAGAATAATTTGTTTACATTCCTAGGTTTTTCAATGAATCCCGATGAGGCAGTAGAGACTTGGAATTATCCAAGCCTCCAACTGATGCAGCACTTAGCTGGTGCATCCGCTTAAGCGACACTTAGGTAGCTTAAGCAACTCTTGAGTCACTTAAGCAACCTGACTTACACAAGAGAGTTTCACTTTTGTATCCTTGGGTCTTCTTAAGCGAGTGATGCTTAAGAAGCACTTGGTACATTTAAGAAACCTGTGTAGCTTCGGCGGGTTTTGCTTAAGCAGGCGTTTAGCCACTTCAGCGATGGTCGCTTAAGAAACCCAATGTTTTCTTAAGCAATACCTGGGCAGTATATATACCCTTTTTTCCCAATTTTCAGCATTTTGAGACTTTTAGAATGAGTTTTTGTGTTCTTGGAAGATTTCTTCAATTTTGAAGCTTGGTAAGCTCCAAATCCCTATTTTAATTATTTTTCTTCGATTCTTTTCATTTACTTCTTGTTAAGACTCAATTTCAAAAGTGGAATTTGGGAATTTTGGCCCAGAAGGCCTAAATTAGTAATTCTTCAATCTAAACACCAATTTCAACCATTTTCAATTGTGTTTCTTTCTATGGATTCCTTTAATCATGGGTAATATATTTTGGACTAAAATTTTGGTGTTACTCTTTTTTCTCAAAAACCCATTTGGGGGTCCATTTTGACCCTAACACAAAAATGAGCAACATGGGTATCATTGGCTTTCTTTTGATGCGTAGATTTAATATTTGTATGTTTTAATTTATTTTGAGTCCGTTTAGGGGAGAAGGCTCCATGTTGAAGGCTTTTTGACCTGATTTTATTATTTGAGGTAGGTAATGGCTTTACTTTCTTTAGACTGGGTTGGATAGTTAATGTTGGTATAAATTCATGTTATGGGTGTGGTTAAAGTTTGGGATCTGTTGCCTGTCCGCCTGGATGCTCTCTCTGACAGTCTTCCATGCCATTCTGCCTCCCTATTTATTTGGTATTAGAGCCATCCCCACTCCCAGAGGTCGAGAGGAAGAAGGAGTTTGCATCTACCTCTGCTGATTGCAAATGCGTGAGCCAACTTTACATTTTTATTTCTTTTTACTTTTTCTTTGTCTTAGTTCTTAGTCTTAGATCAGTTCCATAATTTGTACTTTCCATTTTATCTCTATCCAAGTCCTGTACCTATTAGATTCATAGTGTCATTTCAATTATCAGAGTCAGTATTTTTAGACTATTATATTCTGCGTTTTGTAAATAATCGAGTCGTAGTTACTTTCTTAGATTTTAGAACAAATATAGTTGTGTCTTGTCCTTAGAATTTTAGCACAAATATATAGAGTCAGTCCACAAAACCACAAAAAGATTTTCATTTTATTGAGTCTTTTCCTTAGATCTTTAGAATAAATACATCAAGTCTTTACAGTCCAGAAAAACCAAAAATATGTCTATCACTGAGTCCTCATCTATTTCACACTATCCTTTTATCAAGATAAACATGTCAAACACTCCTACTAATACGTTTTCATGTAAAATTGACTAAGTCCATGAAGTAGAGGTATCACCATCACACCAACAGAAGTGTACCACAACTTTACAAAACCCGTATTAATCTATTGGTAAAAAGATATGTAATCCCTTGATGAAGATCTACTCTATAGTCCAAGAAAAGGCAAAGGGAGTTGAAGAATATGTTGCTACTTCACCACTTATTCAGTATCCTATTCTGGTAAGTCCAGAGGTATAGTTCATATTACTACAGATGCCAAAGGACTTTCCATAGCAACGGGAAAGACTTTGATTTACTCATCTCCATATTGGTGTTGTACGAATTGGTTTGACATATAAAGGGAGAAAAGGTCGGCTAGTTGTGGTGCACCTTTCTCTTCTTGATACTAGATTCAATAAGTACCAACATGCAAATTTGAGTACATTGGAGATTCTTATAGATGATGGTACAGTCTTTGTCACCATGTTCCCCGACTTTAACACACCGTTAGCTGATCCACCTCTAATGAAGGCGTTGAAGGTCCAGGTTTAGATTCTCGATGCTCGGTAGGATAGAAATATCGACCAAGAAAATCTCCATTGTTAGGTATCCTGACGTGTTCAAAACTATAACATGAGCCTACTTCTTTCATGTGGCAAGAACTTTCTGTTCTTGACGTTGTTACAATAGATAAAACCACAGAGTGCAACAGGATTCCGAGAAACATATCTGGAGATGAATGGGTCTGCATTATCCCAGCTTCATGGGATACTAAATATGAGAGATGTTGAGAGCCTATCCTCAACCTCTCAGCCCTACTGATGATTTCAACTACCATTATCTCAAAAGGCCACCCAAAACCATCTTCTACATCCCTATGTATAACCCAAGTGATGTTTTTTTGGATGTAAAGGACCCGAATACCATCCTCAAGCTCCTCACTGGATTTATGAGAAAGCATGCTTAGATAAAGAACTTCAATCATGAGGCTCGTAGTCTAGTATGGTGTAAGTTCCCTTTCTCAGGACGTTACCCATAGAAGGCTGATTTTGATTGTAGAATTTGCAGAAAAAGAGCTGCTGCAGCTACTCAAAGTGTGATGCTTCTGGCGCCCCTCTATACGTCCAGTCACATAGATGTTTTCCCATTAAACCACCGATCTAAAGATGATAACAAGACCCAAGCTCCAAAATCATCATCTGTTATTCAATCGAAAAGTGCTTCAGCAGCCCCTTAATATGCCATACTTATCAGAGCGCTGGAAAGCAGACTACAAATAATACAGTTTGAAAATTGCTTAATAGGATCCTCCATAGTACATTTTCTTGACCAACAATGGACGAAAATGGCCTCGTTAGTAGAAAAAATCCATCTCCTAAATTACGATCATGCTAAACACCAAAATGCCCAAAACACGATCATATTTCCCAAACAATACTCTTCACGTGGTTCAGTCCAACCCTTTTCCATTATCCCACCTTGTCCATCTGTACCAACGTTGTTCTCTCTGATTTCTATTGATGAACAGGAGGAGTTTGACATCACCAAGTTTTTATGGGAGAGAAAATACGCCATGATAGCCCAAAGGAAATATGATTGTACCAATGCCAGAGTATCTACCGTATTCCCACATGGATATTCTCCACAGAGAATAAACCAACCTTATCTACCTTGTTCATCCATGCGATTCACTTCTCCTTCAGAAGCTAAATTGACAAGAATATATGCCATGACACAAAGGGTCGAGAAGATAAGGTATTCTAGTTGGGTTCCATATGATACTGATAAGATGGTATCGACACATGCTATTGCCAGCCATGATCTATTTTCTATAGTCTCAGCTGATAATTTAGAGATCCAGAGAATAGAAACCTATTATGATAAACCATCAGAGGCTCCTTCATCTTAGAGAGCCTCCCAAGATCGTGGTCCTGAAGAACATTTACAAGACAACAATGGTGGTAATGTTGATCCAGTATATATGATGATCACAAGATGTGAACGAGATTCCACTACTTTAGATGATCGCTTGCAGATCTCCGAGTAGGAATCCTATTATGGCAAACATGTCTCTCTAAAGAGGTGTTTTCTCTAGAACAATGACAAAGTTGCTGACCTGATCTACGTCGATCGGTTTAGCACGAGTGTTATTGTTCCAAAAGGTGATGAGCTTATGCAGAAAGAGTCATCACATCATACAGGCTCCCATCCTTCAGAGAAGCATAACGAAACTTTATTGGACAACCCCATATCGGATGAATTTTCCCAATTTGTCTACTCTGATGATACGCATACAGATCTAGCTCTCAAGCTAGAAGGATCTCCTCAGCTATTAAGGCAAGGCATCAGGCAAGGTACAATAATACATGCAGTTCAGATGGACCAAAAAAAAGAAATCATCGGACAAAGAACCATTTATCAGCACAGATGTTGAATCCTCCAGCACAAAAGATCCAAGAAAGAATAAATGCTTCATCTGCCATGACAAAGGACACTTTGCAAAAGGATGTCCCAAATCTAAAAAGGTAAAGAGGGAAGCACGATCCTTCATGGCTTGTCCTGAAGATATTGGTGATCCTCATCCAACTACAGAAGACATTTCCATCTCTACTTTCAGCGCAGAGAAAGGAACATCCGAGGACATCTTCATTCGTGATCAACCACATGCTTTCACTAGTAGACAGTTATCTAATGCCAACTATGAACTCCATGCTAGTGAATGGGTTGAAGTTGATGAAGATGCTTTGCAACATTCGATCCAAATGCTTAAGGAGGAATGTCCATCTATGTTATAAAAACACTCTAACAAACCAACAGTCTTTCAACCAGTCTCTGAGTAATCTTAGCTGACTAGTAATCCAATCCCAAAAGGGAGGCAAGGACCAATAACAAAGGCAGAGGAAATCATTGCTTCAACTCTATTCCTGCCTCAAGACTTCAAAACTTTCATGATGATAAATAATCTGGAATGGATGATACTATTATACTGCACATCCAGATTCTCCAAAATCCTTATATGCTGGTGGAATATGCTTGGAATTATGGAGAAAACCAATTATCTCACATTCCAGGACCTTGCACCAACACTAAAACCCTGCTAGAAACCTTTTACAAAGACACGAGCTACACCAGGTAGGCCATCTTTCAGGCCTTGAATAGTCTATGAAAGAAAAGATCTGTACTGAAGTAGATTATTGAGAACTAACTAGTTTTTGATTATCATTATGGCAGTAACAATCTTGTTATAAAGTCAGAATGTCCCTGCTCAATTCGTCTGGTAGGATCGCAGTGAAAGATGAGGTTCAGGAGATTTAAACTATCAGGCCTCCAGACGACGGGCCTAAGGTAGTCAGGAAAATCAGGCATTTCAGATGAAGAAGCCCAGCAGATCACCAAAAAAAGAATGATAGTTGCTTCATCTTCTATTGAAATCCTGGTCACTTTGCCAAAGACTATCCTCAACTCAAGAAGTATAAAGACATTGTCTACCTCTTTGAAGAAATAGTGATCACATTGAATTCTCTATCTATTTCAATGATGAGGAAGACCTTGAATTGGACTTCTCACTGGTAAAAGAACCGATGGAGGACACCATCTTCTCTGTAGATGTTAATGCCAAATCATGAGACATCAATACCAGCATCAGAAAAGACAAGTAGAAATCAGCCAATCAATCTCTCACATTTAACACACCAAGAATATTATCTTCCAAAATAGAAGACTACTCTCCAGATCTATTCAACAAGCTTCAAGTATACAATGGGCACAACAAATCCATCTTGAAGCCGTTTGGAGATCATCCAGGATATCTTTTCTATTATATGTTCATTAGACTAGCCAATGATTCCCAAAAAGGACTCCTAAGGTTGTTTTGTAGCTTACACCACCAGTACTATACTATCATGGAGTTTAGGTATTATACCATCAAGCATCATAATCAAATCCGACCAACTCTAGAAAGATTCATGCCATACTAGATTCGATGCTCCAAGGATTCCTCTAATGCAACAATCTTTATGTTGTATCACCTGGTAGGAATCACAGGCCATGAAGTCCAAGCCCAGTCGGAGATTTCATTACTCTTGAAATTTTCTAATTTGATTTTCACTCTTGAGGATGAATGCTGTGAAAAACAATACTTCACTCTCTAGCAAACCAGATGCATTCCAACGAAAAAGGACTAAACAAATAATGGAGTCCAACGAACAACAACAGAAAACCAGCCACTGTACCAGTCCAAAAATGATAAAGCCACAAACATACGAATAAAGGCTCCTCCGTAGGAATATGAAGATTCTCCCAAGAGAAAGATATACTTCTCCAGATCAATGAAGAGAAGCTTGGAAGGCCAAGAATGGCTCAGGCAGAAGGATGAAGTAGATTGGTGGATGGAAGAAGGATATTCGAGCTCACCGCCGCCGGTACCATCCAACACTGCTTGAAAAATGGCGTCAGATAATGTGTGCAATAAAGTTACACTCTCAAGTGGGTTACCCTTCCTAGTGGGTTACTCTTTCCAACAGGTTACCCTTCCCAGTGGGTTACCCTCATCTCCAATAAAACCCTATCAGATGGGTTACCCTCGCTAGTGGGTTACCCTTTTTAGTGGATTACCCAAATTCTCCAAGCAAACCCTTCTCAGTGTTTCAGATGGGTTTTTGAAGCTGCTGACTTAGCTACTTTGAAGACAAGGAGCGTATCAACCTACTTGCAAGATGCCTGTGAAGCTGTTGATGTACCTGTTTACAAGCTGCTGACTCACTTGCTTGCACATGTTGTCACATTCCAACAACATAGTTTGTTTTTATTTTATTTGGCCCTCCACATGTTAGTAGGGATCAGTGTGAATAAAGATAAGGCTTATCTAATAGTAACAGATAATGCTTATCCCTTCCAAAAGGATAGGACTTATCCTTATTAACGGATAATGCTTATCCCTTAGTTGTTAGGATAGGAATGTAATATTTTATTTCATGTTTATCCATAGCATAGATTGGCTAGTAATCTTCCTTCCTCTATAAAAGAAATCTTAGGCCTTTAGGTTAGAGGCATCATTTGCTCTACCCATCATTTGCTCGACCTAAAAACCTCTTGTATAATTTCTCTCTTCTATCAATGAAAATATTTGTTGGCTAAACTCTCTTAATCATGCTTTCTATCTTCTAAAGGGATGGGTACTTTGATCCTCTAGGATAGAGTAGGGGGTAAGGAAATACTATGGCGAAGTGCTAGCTTGTTGCGACAACAACAATGGCACCCTGAAGTTACTTTCCACGTTTATGAAATTAAGTTAGCTTTGTCCATGCGACGTAGATACCTAAGTACTTTCCATGAATAACGAAGTTGGCTTTGTCCACACGACGTAGATATCTAAGTCCTTTCCATGTATATGAAATGAAATTGGGTTTAGTATATGCCATAGCTTTTCGAAAAGATTCAATATCTATAAAAAACATGCAGATCTAGGGTCTGCCTTAGTACACTTTTTGTTCTGTGGCCGTTTGAGGGGAAAAGGCCAGGGAGAGCCACCGTTAGACCCGTTTTAGAAAAATACGAAACAATTGTGAGCTAAGGAGAAAAAGGATCTCATGTGTTCTAAGACTGTCAAAGTCAAGCCATCCCTCTTTTGGGTTGTGTAGGCATTGTTGTCAAGGCAAACCATCTTTGATGTGTAGCTTGCAGTTGCAAAGTCAAGCCATCCCGTTAAGGGCTAGTAATTATTTAATTGATTAATTTCTTAAGGAAAATTGCCTAAGTTGGCATTTATCTGGTGTCAAATGGCATATTTTTATATATCCTACCCTATTGGTGTATGAACTATATTAGATTTAAGGATCGTTGGCATATTGAGTGGATTTTTTGCTCGCGTGCTTGGTATATGGGTTGGATTTTAAATTCTTATTCTGGTTGGTTATGGGGATTACTTCCACATATACATTCATGAAACAATAGTACCATAGTGGAATACTGGTTTTTTTGATATAAAATGTGACATCTTTAAAAACCCTCTTTCAATGTATGTGACAGAGAGGAGTTACAGATTTTGGATTGATATTGGATATTGTATTATATGTGGGTTGATAAACCCCTCGTGGTACCTACCTTGGTAACACAGCTCGATAGGTGTATATGGATATTGTTAGACAACCTCGTGAATCACGTCATCATCATCATCATCATCACCATCTTCATTATATTTCTAACATCATGTACATTCTGTGTTGTATTTTCATGCTTGATGTACTATCTATGAATTTGTGTTTTTTTCTTATACTTGTATTTTGTTGTACTTGTATTTTGATATATGTGTATAGTGTATAACTATTAGTGGAAATGATGTGGGATACTGACACTGAGGGCCTTGTCTTTATAGGAATCTCAAGTCCAACAAGGACCTGGGACCACCCCCTGTTACCCAACCCAACCACCATTAGCATACCTAGAGTTGGCTGAATTTCCAAGCTTATAACAAGATAGAATAACTATACAAGGATTGACTTTGGAATAGGTCTATTCCTAGACCAGCCCTACCAAGTCATCCCATCCACAAAACCATACCAACTAAACCATCAAGCCAAACCAATACCAATCCAAGGGCCATAAACCAGGACATAACCAAATGAGTTCCAAAATATAATATGATTAATCCCAAAAGGAAATACAATGGAACAACCACAATATTGTGAATCGGTATCAGCCCCAATGCCAATACCAATGCAAAGGATGACACCAATATCGATCCATTCCATTCCAACCCATGGTAGTATTACAAAGCCTCTAACCTAAAGAGTAAGAATATTCGGTTCGGACATGTCGCCAACCATAGACAAAACCAATATCCAGAAATAAATCAAAATGTCTAAGAGTATCCATAACATTAAATTGAGCCTTTTGGAAAGATGAAAGCTCACTAATTCAATCCAACAGCTTTTCCAAGTCAATCAATATATAGGAGGAGTAGAACGACTGGTTCCAGCATAGCATGGGTAACATCTGTCCGAAGACAGGTTTGCAGGTGTACTCTAGCCTGAACGCAAGATAAGGATAAAATAATGTCATTTATAAAACCAAGTAAAAACCATCCATATGCACACTACCATACATATATGTAACCATACCAAAAAAGGAAACCGTATTAAGCATGCCATTAAAACCTTTACTAGGGTTGTATAGGTTTGTCGTCCTAAACCACCCACGGGCTATATAGGTTCAACTCCCCATGCTGAAAGGGCGCTAGTACGTGAAGCCACATGACCAGGGAAGAAATCCTGGGATGACTAGTACATCACTCAAATATAAAGTGTCACATCATAGACACGGTCACTTAGACCAAACCTAACATCGGCAAATATGAGTTTCCAATTTTAGTCCTCCAGGGACCTCTACCTTCCACGGATTTGCTACACACCCTGCCATTCTTTCCTACTTAAAACCATAACCAAGAAACCAACCATTCTATTACCATTTATTAACTAAGTCCATAAGTAGTGATATCGTCATACGTACTATACTTGCAAGTTTTGTCCATAACCAACCATATATAGGTTTAAGGGATTCCATGCATATATAGGTTTAAGGGATTCCATGTACCCTTCATGATTTCCAATTAACCAATACTATGGCCACCAAGGCCTTTACAATCCATTTAAAACCATTTAAACCATTCATATCATTTAGGGTTCCATTACCAAGTCTAAACTATGCATAAGTTCCATTGGAAAACAAATATTATTGTGGAAACATGTTAAAGGCATTTTATCAAATACATTGGGGCATAGTACTTCCAAAACTAAAGTATATTACCCAAGAACCATTCCCACGCAACCAATTATCCAAAACTACCATAAATGCATATAAAAGCATGATAAAAATATTGTAAAATCATAACCAAGCATTTATAACCAAAACCCCCAAATCATATTTGAAAACTCAAAAGCATACAACATTCGAATTATGAAAACATTACATAATATATTTCTAATCTTCAATAAAGTTTGAAAACAAAGAGGCAAGGATATTAATCTTTTTGCATAGCCTGATAGACAAAATCCGGACCAAACATATCTGTTTCTCCAAACTCGAACAAACCATTGGGAGATCCACACCTACTACCATACAGTGCCTCAAAAGGATCCATACCAAAACTAGAATGATAGCTATTATTGTAAGCAAACTCCAGCAAAGGCAGATGCTTAACCTAATTACCACCATAATCAACCACACATGCACAAAACATATCCTTCAATGCCTGAATAGTTCTTTCTGCTTCTCTATCCATCTAAGTATGAAAAGCAGTACTCAGACTCACCTTAGTACCTAATCTCTTCTAAAAAAACTACCAGAAATGAGACATCAATTGTGTTCCATGATAAAAAATAATTGAAATAGGTACCCCATGTAGCTTCACAATATCCTGAATATGTAACTTTGCATAATATACTGTCGAAAATGTAGTCCTTGATTGCAAGAAGTAAGCAGAATTTGTCATTGTATCCATGGTGACCCAAATCAAATCATATTGATTCTGAGACTGAGATAGACCTACAACAAAATCCATAGTATTTACCTCCCATTTCTATTAGGTCAAAACAAGATCTTCATACAACCCACCATGTCTTATGTTCTCAACTTTAACTTGTTTACACACCAAGAACTTGGCCACAAAATCAGCCACATCCCTCTTTATACCATTCCACCAATACATCTCCTATAGACTATGATACATCTTCATGGAACCGGGATGAACAACATATCGTAACTCATGTGCCTCAACAAAAATCCCCTATCACAAACCATAAATATTAGGAACACACTTCTTCCTTGGTACTGTAAAGTACTGTCACCACTGATCTAAAATAAAATCACCTTTTTCCCACTGATGTCACCCTTAATATTCATCAAGATAGGATCCAACACTTGTTTCTCCTTGATCTTTGCACCAAAAGATGATTGAACCACTTTTTGTACCATTATACCTCTATCCTTATAGTCCAAGATGCAAACTCTAAGACTAGCTAAGCATTGAATATCCTTCACCAATTCCCACTTTCCTTCCTCCACATGAGCCATACTCCCTATTGATAACCTGCTAAGGGAATCAACAACATATTAGTTTCCTAGGTGATAGTGAAGACTCATATCATAGTCCTTAAGAAGTTCAAACTATCTCGTCTTCCTAAGAATGATCTCCTTCTGAGTGAGCACATACTGTAGACTCTTATGATCAAAAAAGACATCCATATGCACTCTATACAAATTATACCACCAAATTTTTAAAGCAAAAAAAATGCCAATAGATCCAAATTATGAGTAAGATAAGTCCTCTCATGTACCTTTAATTGCCTAGAAGCATAGGCAATCACCTTTTTATATTGTATTAAAACACAACCAAGACCTACCCGAGATACATCACAATAGACCATGAACTCATCACTGCCTTCACGTAATGTCAAGACCAAAATTGAAGTTACCTTACCTTACAACTTTTCAAAACTACTCTCTCAAGTATCCGATAAAAAGAACTTAGCCTTCTTCTAAGTGAACTTAGTCAAAGATGCGGTTATTGATGAAAAGCCTTCCACAAACCACCTATAATACCCAGCTATCTCAAGAAGCTCCAAATGTTGGTTAGAGTCATGGGTTTAGGCCACCTCTTAACCACAACAACCTTTTTCATAACCACTATGATCCCCTTGCTAAAAATAATATGACTAAGAAAAGTCATAACGTTTAACCAAAACTCACACTTGGAGAACTTGGCATACAATTATTGTTCCTTCAAGGTTTTTAATACCACACAGAGATGGTTAGCATGATCCACCTCACTTTTGGAATAAACCAAAATGTCATCAATAAACATAATAATAAAGAGATCTAAGAACTACCTAAAAACTATATTTATCAATTCCAAAAATGTCGTTGGGGCATTAGTCAATCCAAACGACATTACCAAAAATTCGAAGTAACTATACCGAGTATGAAAAGCCATCATAGGGATATCCACCTCCTTAATCTTTAGCTGATGATACCCAGACCAAAGATCTATCTTATAAAAGAACTTGGCACCTTACAATTGATCAAACAAGTTATCTATCCTTGGGAGAGTATACTTGTTCTTGATCGATACATTATTCAACTTTCTATAATAAATGCACATCCGAAAGTGACCATCCTTCTTGTGCACGAACAACACTGGTGAACCCCACGAGGATACACTTGGATGAATAAACCTTATCCATAATCCTTAAGTTTCTCCTTGAGTTACCTTAACTTAGCTGGAGCCATTCTATAAGGAGTAATAGAAATTAGACAAGTGTCCGCAACCAAATCAATACCAAACTCTATCTCCCTATCTGGAGGAACACCAGGAAATCATCCAAAAATACCTTAGGAAATATATTTAGCATCGAGACTAACTGAAAAGAAGGATCTTCTAAGTTAGAATCTTTAACCCAAACCAAGTGACAAAGAAAACCTTTAGAGATTAACCTCTGAGCTCTAAGATAATAAATAAACCTCCCCTAGGAGCTAGGGAACCACCCTCTAACTCTATTACCTGTTTACCACAGAACCTAAAGATAACCTTATAGATCCAACAATCCAAGGATGCATAACAAGAGTGTAACCAATCCTTCCTTAGAATAATATCAAAATCCACCATATCAAGTTTAAGTAAATCCACAAAAGCCTGCCTACCACCAACAGATACCATACATCCCCTATAAACTCTCTTAGCAAAAAATGAGTCACCTAATGCAGTAGAAATATATAAAAGATTGAAAAGAACCTTGGGATCAAAACCAATACATATAGCCACAAATGGGGTTATATAAGAAAATATGAACCCTGGATCAAGAAGACAATACACGTCATGAGAAAAGAGTTGTAACGTACCAGTAACGACATCTGGTGATGCCTCAAATTGATGTCGAGATGCCAAAGCGTACAACCTATTTTCACCATCACTAAAACCAAAAGTAGTAAAAGAGTTAGACGTGGCACCACTAGGTGTAGGAGCAGAAGCTGAAGCCGCCGGTATATTATTTGATCTCAAAGCAACCTTATTATCTAGACAATCCCTGAGCTGATGGCCTACCTGGCCACAACCAAAGCCTTTGTCACTCACTTTATTGCAATAACCCCGATGAGGACAACCACATAACCAATAAAAAGGGCATAAAGAAATTGATTGACCCCTACTTTCCTAAGATTGAGCAACTTGTGCCCAAAAATTAGCACCACCCTAATGACGTCTATCACCCAACTGCTTTGGGTAAGAAGCACTACCAGTAGAGAAGGATCCATAACTGCCATACTTATTTTTATTTTATTTGCCGTCATCCCGTCTAGCCTAAGGCTGAGCACCTCCTTAATTAGAAAACCTGCTCCTCAAACCCTGCCAATCTCTGAACTCTTCCTATTTTATCTTCTCATTCTCTACATGATGCATATGAATAGTCAACCTAGAAATGTCCATATGTTTATTAACAAGGTAGTCTTTCTTTCTAATATCAAATATCGATTCACCTAGAATCAAACTTTCTCATTCTCTCTCTCATATCAACCACCAAATCAAGTGCATACCTTGATAAATAATGAAAATTTAAGTTATATTTCATGACATTCTCCCTTGCTTAAGATTCACAAAATCCTCCATTTTTACTACCCTCATATCTTGGGGAAATAAATGATCCAAAAAGCACTAGAGAAGGCATCCCATAAGGATATCTCCTCCACATCACCTCTATCCTTATCCCACTCTTTATACCATTGGTAAGTAATATTCTTGAGATGATAAGCTATAAAGTTTACACCTTCCATATTAGTAGCCTGCATCACCCTGACTATCTTCTCCATCTAATCTAAGAAACCCTGAGGATCCTCCTCTGCCTTTACACTAGTAAAAATAGGAAGATTTAGTTTTATAAACTGACCGGCCCTCGTGGCCTCAGTAGATAACCCACCAGACCCATTCGCCTAAGCCTGAGCAGCAAATAATTTAGCAATAGTATGAATAGACTAGCAAAATTATGCATTAGTCACCTCACCATGAGTAGGACTACTAGAAACTGGACAAACCCCAAAACTATCCAGGATGGGACCTTGAGATAGGAGATGAACTCCAAACATAGGATATACCCCATCAACATTGTTCCCAGGTGGGATTGAAGAGTTTTTGTGTGTTTTATATCATCGAGGAATGATCTAAAAAGTGAACAACCAAGGATTAGATAAGAATTTTAGGTCTTAGAAACCAAGCTTGAAAATAGAATACCAAGAAAGTAAAACATTCCTAAATGCCTTGTAGCCTCTCTCTTATGAGTGTTGTGTACTACACTCCCCTAAAAAAGACTCTACTCAACACGATTTTATGGATTCTCAATTGACCATGAACCTAAAGCTCTGATACTAATTTGACATGACACAACTAGGTGCTTTGTCGTAATGGGCATCCCAAGTCCAATCGAAACCAGGGACCACCCCCTATTACCCAACCCAACCACCATTAGCATACCTTAAGTTGGTTGAATTTTCAAACTTTAACAAGATAGCATAACTGGACAAGAATTGACTTTGGGATAGGTCAATTCCTATACCAACCTTACCAAGTCATCTTGTCCACCAAACCACACAAACTAAACCATCAAGACAAACCAATACCAATATAAGGGCTATAAATCAAGCCATACCCAAATAAGTTCCAAAATATAATATAAATAAGGTTGTCACCAATACCAATATCATTAAATGATATCATCCCCAATACCAATACCAATGCTAAGGCTGACACCAATACCGATCCCGCTCATTCCAACCCATAGTAGTACCATGAAGCCTCTAACCAAAAGAGTAAGAATATCTAATTGGGATATGCCTAAGAATATCTAATTGGGACATGCCTCCAACCATAGCCAAAACCAATATTTAGAAATAAATAAAAATGTCTAAAAGAATTTATAACATGAAATAGAGCCTTCCAAAAAGATAGAAGTTCACAACTTTAATACAATAGTTGTCCCCAAGATAATCAATATATAGAAGGAGTTGAACAACCGGTTCCTACTTAGCGTGGGTATATAGTTACCCAAAGATGGGTTAACGGGTGAATGCTAGCATGAACTAACCATAAGGATATAATAATGTCATTTATAAAACCAAGTAAAAACCATCCATATGCACACAACAAAACATATATATATAACCATTCAAGGAAGGGAATCGAGTTTAGCATTCCATTTAAACCTTTACCGAGGATGTGTATCTTTGTCGTCCTAAATTACCCATGGGCTATATGGGTTCAGCTCTTCTTGCAAAAAGGGTCCCCCAGCGCATGAAGCTGCATGACCAGGAAAGAAAACTTGGGATGACTAGTACATCCCTCAAATATAATGTGTGACATCATGTACATGGTCACATGGACCAAACCTAACATCAACAAATATCATTTTTTAGTTTTGGTCCCCATGGGACCTCCACCTTCGATGGCTTGCTACATACCCCACCATTATTACTCAATTAAAACCATTACAAGGAAGTCGACCAATCTATTAACCGTTTATTTACCAAATCCATAATTAGTGGACTCATTATATCGACTTTACTTGCAAGTTTTGTTCATAACCAACCACATATAGGTTTATGGGATTCCATGTACCCTTCATGATTTCCAATTAACAAAAATCATACCCACAAAGGCCCTTCCAATCCATTTAAAACCATTTAAATTGCTCATATCATTTAGGGTTCCATTACCAAGTTAAACCCATGCAAAAGTTTCATTGCAAAACCAATATTATAGTGGAAACATTGTTAAAGGCATTTTATAAAACACATTGAGGGCATAGTATTTACAAAACCAAATTCCACTACCAAAGAACAATTCTCATACAACTTATTATCTAAAACCACCATTAATGCATATAATATTATAATTAAAACATGGGAAAACCATAATTAACTATTTACAACCAAAACCTCAAAATCATATTTTAAATTCTAAAAGCATTAAACATTAAAATAATGAAAATATTTAATAAAAACGTACCTTTAATTTGAAACTAACAATGAGTGAAGAGAACTTCCTTAATTGGCAAAGTAGACAGAGAGGAACCACTAACAAGATCCCTAATTTAGTCCTCTAGTTGAAACACTATCTTTCTTTACCAAAAGCTCTTGAGAGAATTATAGTGTTTAGGAAGAGTTTCCAAGTGTTAATGAACAGAAAAATAGGGTAAATAGCCTCCCAAGTGAGTTAGAAATCATGGGGCCTTATTAGGGTAAATGGAAAATATCTAGAATACCCCTACTTAAGTTGTATGAAAATCCTATCATAGGGTACAAATGAATCTCATGAGTTATACCCTTTGATACGAGTGGTACCCACCACTCATATCCTAAGCCTTAACCCTTAGAACCAATACTATATAGTGTATGACTCATCCTACCTAAGTTGTATTGATAGCATACAGTTTGAACCTTTCATCCGTATCTTTGGTAAGATAGATTCATAGGAGGTTAGAACATTGTCCATTATACGAGTCCTGGTGCTACTTGTACCCTAGATTATGACTCTTGGTAAACCATTCAAACTCAGATCCAACTTAAGTTACCAAGTCTAAGGTTAATTAAAGGAACCAAATAAGTCATATCCAATGATAGGACTCATACCACGAAGTCGTACCTATTCTAGTGACCAAAATCCATCCTACTAACCAACCCCTATTGGCATACAACTGGACCATACTATTTAGTCCCCAATATACGGCTCATACCCATAAGTCGTAACGGGTCCAAAGACCAAAATTCCAGTAAATTTTCTATGCTTTAGAAACTATCGTGTTTTAAATACTGATTGGAATATTTTTAGATTGATGGTGACATGCCCATAGTATGTATTTTATATGATTTATTTTCTACTTTGGTCCGTAAACCTATGATATCTACTAAGTATAAGTAGATCACACTCATCCCAACTATGCACTTTTATTGTAGATCTAGCTACAAGTGCATTGGATGTTAGCTAATTCAAGCATTATTTGGAGTACTTTCGAGGTAGCGGCTGATTTATGCTTCCACAGTTAATCTACTACCTTCTCTTGTTTAGTTTATGTATTTTTTTCATATTTAGAGGTAGACTATAAGTCTTTTTGAACTATTAGTTATATATTTGAGTTTGAGATGTATTTAGTTGGTTCTTACACTATGACACCAGATTCTAGGAGATGTATAGTATCTATGTTATGTATCTTTTTCTATAATTCTATATATATGGTTCAACTTCATTCAAGAAGACTTACCTTTTATTTTCATGTTATCTTTCTTTTTATATTAGTTTAGGTAATAGGCTTACTTGTCAAGGCTTGTCATAACAAGTTCCATCATGACCATTAGTTTTTTGGTCATGAATAATTGGTATCAGAGAAGGTAGGTTCATTGGTGCCATCTGTGTAAGAACAAGGTGTCTATGAGAGTCTAGTAGATTGGTACGTGGATGTCCATTTCTGTCTTTTATAGGCTATAAGATATCTTTAAGAAACATCTCCTATTTTACCCCTTATCATATGTATTTTTTCATACCTTGTGTTCTAAATCATCTTTTACTCTTTTCTAGGAAGATGGTGAGGACTAGATCCTATGAGGCTAAAGATACTGAGCCATTATCTAAATAGAAATCTTAATCTATAGGGAGAGTTATGAGTCATAGATGGGCTTGAGGTAGTGGATGGGCACGAGGATTTTCTCTTATAAAGGAAGTATTGGGGGCTCTCCCTTGAGCCTTAAGTTTAGTATGCTAAAGATATGGGGTTTACTTTGATTCTATAAAGTTCTTCTACCTGGTCATTGAGGGGTTATTGACTTTTCTGCTAACCTATTTGGAGGATGTTCCTTTGAATGGACCTGGTGTTCCTCCAACTCACATGTTCTACCTGGTCATTATGGTTTACCAAGAGTCATAATCTAGGGTACACCCAAGTTCAGTGGTGCATTAGGTGAGGATACCTATGAGTTCTTGACTGATTATCATGAGAATTTTAATAATCTTGGATCACATGAATTACATAGGGTTGCTTACATTATTTACCAGTTGAGAGATGTAATTAGGTATTGGTGGATGTTACTTGTTAGTTTCAGACCTCTGTGTTCCTCAAAGATGACTCAGGATTAGTTTGTCAAGGCCTTTTTTGGCAGGTTTATGCCTTATAGTTTGATGGATCAAATAAGTAATAAGTTTGATCACCTGGAGAAGGGATATATGACTATAATAGATTATGAGTCACACATCCATTTTTTTTATAAATATTCTTATGTCAGTATTGTAATCAAGTTTGAGAAGATTTAGTAGTTTGTAAAAGGGTTAGATGTTTTTCTCTAGCTTGTTAGTGCCCAGATGGTATTGTCAAGGGAATTATTTCTGACAATAGTGGATCATGCTATGTTGACTGATTCTATTCTCTGAGTGTCTCAGGGAGGCACTATGAGGGTGCATCACTAGGGTTAATTCAGAGGCTATACTCCTTAAGGTAGAGATTCTAAAGGTTTTCATGGAAATCATGGTAGACCCATGCAGAAAAATTTGTAGATTCAGGTAGTGGGTCTTCTAGTTTACTAGATTTATATGGTCTATCTTCCCCTATTGAGTAGGGCTGTAGGGTTTGCTTTATGTGTAATGAGACTGGCCATTTAGCTAGGGACTATCACCTTAGTATTTTTAGGCCTACTTATATATCAGCAGTTAAAGGTAGAGGTTCTACTAAAGTGTGAGAGGTAGAGTTAGTGGTGCCCATAGAGATGATTGCAGGGCTACTCAGTCAGATGGTGGACATCACAGGTATCTTCCTAATTTATTTTTGATTTATATCTGTAGTATTTGATTAGGGTAAACTTTCTCCTATGTGTCGATATATTTTTCTTTAGGTTTATTCTTCTAATGAGCCTTTTCCCATGCCTATCCATGTATCTACCCCCATATGATACATTTTAGTGGTGGATCGAGTGTACCAATCTTGTGTTGTGACCTTTGTTGGGCATGAGACTTAGGTAGATCTAAGTTTCCTAGATATGGTAGATTTTAATTTTATCTCTTGTATTGATTGGTTAGATACATATAATATTGTCCTAAACTATCTTGTTAAGACCATGGCATTAGCTTCACTAGGTATGCCAAGGATAGCTTAGAAGGGTGTACTTCATATTGGTCCCAAGAGAGTTATATCTTTCTATCAGACTTATTGCTTGGTTGAGAGAGGGTTTTTGTCTTATCAAGCCCATATTTGTGATACTTATGTTACTTTATCTCTTTTTATAGATGATCTTTATATTGTCCATGAGATCATGGATACTTTCCCAATAGATTTACCTCGTCTACTTATGAATCATGATATCAATATTGCTATTGGTGTTGAGTCGGACACCAAGCCCATTTTTATTTCTTCTTATAGAATGGCCCCCATAAAGTTGAAGGAATTAAAAGATCAATTGCATGATTTGTTGAACAAGAGATTTATCCAACCTATTGTATCACCTTGGGGTGTGCCTATCTTGTTTATGAAGAAAAATAATAGGTCTATGCACATGTTATTTATTATTAGAAGATGAATTGGGTGACAGTTAAGAATAAGTATCCCCTTTCTCGTATTAATGATTTCTTTTATCAATATTAGGGTACTTTGGTATTTTTGAAGATTTACTTGAGGTTTGGGTATCACCAATTTAGGATTAGAGATTTAGATATTCTGAAGATAGCTTTTCAAACTTGATACAATTATGAGTTCTTGGTTATGTTCGTCAGGTTGATCGATTCCCTAGTTACGTTCATGGAGTTGTTAAACCTGAATTTTAACTGGATCTCGACTCTATTATTATTATATTTATATATGATATCGTGGTTTATTTCAAGAGTGAGGAAAATCAAAAGGATTATTTTTTTTTACTATGCTTTAGAGATTGAGGGATGAGAAGTTGTTTTATAAGTTCTCCTAGTGTGAGTTTTTGTTGGAGTTTGTTTCCGTCTTGGGTTATATGGTGACCAAAGATGGTATCATAGTTGATCCAGCCAAGATTACAGTGGTTTGTGATTGGTATAGGCTTACTTCTCCTACCGAGATTAAGAGTTGTGTTTGTTTGACAGGTTACTATTGATGTTTTGTTAAGAGTTTTTCATCTGTTGTAGCTCTATTGACCAATTTGACTGAGAAGGAAATTTCTTTTCAGTGGTCTGATGCTTGTGAGGGAAGCTTTGAAAATTACAAGTATTGATGACATCATCTCCTATCTTAACTTTGCCTAAGGAGGGCGTGGATTTTACCAACTTTTGTGATACTTCAGGCATTGGGTTAGGTGTTGTATTAATGTAGGAGGGTAAGGTCATTGCATATTCTTCTCGTCAGTTGAATCTCCCTGAGAGGAATTACCTTACCAATGATTTAGAGTTGTGCATAGTTCTATTTTCTTTGAAGTTGTGGAGGAAATACTTGTATAGATTCCATTGGGTGATTTTCTTAGATCATCGTAGCCTTTAGTATTTCTTCACCCAATGAGATCGTAATATGAGGTAGAGCTGTTGGCAAAAGTTGCTTAAGGATTAAGATCTTATTATTCTCTATTATTTAGGAAAGGATAATGTGGTTACAGATGTTTTGAGCCAAAATTTGACTAGCATAGTAAGCATGACAGATCTTTTGACCTAGGAGAGGCCTTTTGACTTAGAGATTCAACCTTTGGCTAACCAAATGGTTAGGCTTGATATTTTAACAGCTGGGTGTATTTTGGAATTTATGAAGCCTAGGTCTTCCTTGATGGAGCAAATTCAGGCTCTTTATTTTTATGATGTTGGGTTGAGAGTTATTCGAGATAAGGTGTTAACTGGGGATGTTAAGGAAGCCTAACTTAATTTGGATGGTGTTTTGAGGATAACAGGCTGAGTTTGTATTTTAAGAGTGGGTGATAGGATTAGATTGATTTTAGAGGAGGTTCATTGTTCTAAGTATTCATTCTATCAGGGCATGACAAATATTTATCATACCTTGATACAATACTGCTTGTAGGGTAATGTGATTAAGGATATAGTAGATTTTGTAGCTCGTTGCCTATGTTGTCACCAGGAGAAGGCCGAGCATTTGACACCTGTTAGTTTGCTTCAGAGATACACATTCTTTGGTGGAAATGGAATGGATCACAATGGACTTTGAGATTGGGTCGCCTGTTACTTTTTGTGGTTTTGATAGTGTTTGGGTTATCTGGATCAATTGACCAAATCTGTTCATTTCATTACCGTTTAGGTTTTATAGTGCTGAAAGGTTCACCCATATCAATATTTGTGAGATAATTCATCTTTATGGTATACCAGCTTCTATCATCTCACATTGAGGTTCAGTGTTTCCATCTCTTTTTTGGAAGACTTTTTAGGAGAAGTTGGGCACTTAGGTTGATCTTAGTACAACTTTTCACCCCCAAATAGACAGCCAGTTGGTATGGACTATTCAGGTTTTTAAGAATATACATTATGCTTGTGTCATGGACTTTAGAGGTTAATGGGAGAATTATCTAGCTTAGGTGGAGTTTGCTAATAGTGAAAGCTACCATTCTAGTATTTTGATGGCTTTTTTTTAGGCTGTTATGTTAGGTGTTGCCACTCTCCAGTTGTTTGGTTTGACATTTCCTAGATTAGACCTCGAGGTACAAACTTTCTTTGTGAGTCTTTAGGTTATTTAGTATTGAATTCAAGTGGCTTATAGTAGGAAAAAGTTCTATGCGGATATTACACTTTATGCCATGAGATTTATTATAGTTGATCAAATCTTCCTTCGTGTGTCACCCATGAAGGGCGTGATGAGGTTTAGGAAGAGAGGAAAGGTTTGTTGTAGGTACATTGGACCTTTTGAGATTTTTTAGGCTATGGGGTTTGTGGCTTATGAGATAGCATTACCTCCAAATTTATCAACTGTTTATCTTATTTTTCATGTTTCCATGATTTGGCATTACATTCTAGATGAGTCTTAAGTTATTCATTGGGATTCAGTGCAGTTAGATTGTCCTTTGTTGAAGAGCTTATCTCTATTCTACTATGCGATTTTAGACAGTTACGTTGCTGAGATATTCTAGTGGTTAAGGTCTAGTGGAGACATCGAACTATAGATGAGGCTACTTGGGAGGTCGAGTACGATATGTGTGGTAGTTATCCCTAGTTTTTCACTTATTCAGATATTTCCCTTACCTATAGTTCGAGGACGAACTAGATTTTTAGTGGTGATTGATGTAATGACTTGATTTTTGGTGATTTTTGTGAATTACTATCTCTTTATGATTTGACCTTTTTATCCCTTACTGTGGTTTCTTTGTGGTATTTATGGGGTGTGGGTATTATTGGCATAGTTCCCTATGTATTTTAGTGTGATTTATGTGAGTTTATAGTTTTTGGTCGTCAAAAAGGCTTTATAATTGACTTCTATAAACATTTGTTGCTCTATGCATTGGATGACAAAATGAACAGTGCCAGTAGATTTGAAACGTTGATTTTAGCCTTGTAACATGGTTGGTGTGGTTTTACGGCTTTTGTATCTCATTCGACCCTTAGTTCAACAGCTGTGAAATTAGGTCTCGGGGTTTACTTGGTATAAATTACATTTTAAAAAAATCTGATTTCGCCATAGAGTCCAAAGCAGCAAATTAGATAGGGTAGCATTGTTTATTTGTGTTCTCAAGATTTTGAATGAATCTCGAGGGCCTCGTGGAGACTTGAAATTCTCCAAGCCTCCTGATGATGCACCACTCAACTGTTGCATCCGTTTAAGCATCCAGTCGATCGCTTAAGCAACCTGTCCTACATAAGTGAGTGTCGCTTAACTATCACTTGGTCTGCTAAGGGACCTGTGCAGCTTTGGTGGGTGTCGCTTAAGGCATACCCGGGCAATATATATACCCATTTTTTCGCAATTATTCACTATTTTTTATACTTTGGACTTAGTGTTCTTGGGAAATTTCTTCCATTTTCAAGCATGGGTAGGCTTTAAATCCTTGGTTCAATTATTTTTCTTCAATTCTCATTATTTAAATATTGTTAAAACTCATTTCAAAAGTAAAATTTGGAAATTTTGGCACGAAAGACCTAAATTAGTAATTCTTCCGTTGAAACCCCAATTTGAACTTGTTTTCACTTGGGTTTTCTTCTATGGCTTCCTTTAATCAAGGGTAATATATTTTTGGACTAAGATTTTAGTTTTACCATTCTTTTTGAAAATCTATTCTCAGGGTCGTTTTTGATCGACCCAAAAATGGGAAACATTAGTATTGTTGGCTTCCTTTTGATGCATAGATTCTATATTTGTATATTTTAGTTAATTTCACGTCTATTCGTGAGGTGAAAGCTCTGTGTTGAAGGTTTTTGGACCCAATTTCCATCATTCAAGGTAGGTTATGGCTTAACTTTCTTCAAACTTTATTGGGTAGTTAATATTGTTATATAATCATGTCATGGGTGTGGTAACTAATCATGTAAATGGTTTTATTATTGTTTTGTGCCCGTATGGGGGCGCAGTGTAATTATTATTTGGTGGTTTTGAGACATGTTTGTTATGTGTGACCGAGTGGGTCGTTTATGATGTTACTGGCCTAGTAACTATTTAATTTGTTGTTCTTTTGGGATGAAAATGTCTAAGTTGGTATTTATGTGGCATCAAATAGCATATTTTTTAATATCTTACTCGATTGGTTTATGGACAATATTGGATTCATGGATGATTGACATGTTGAGTGGATGTTTAGCTCACATGGTTCGTATATGTGTTGGATTTAGAAATTCTAATTCTAGTTGGTTGTGAGCATTACATCCTCATTTCATATACATTCATGAAACATTAATACCACGGTGGAAATACTGGTTTTTTCCATTAAAAACATGACATCTTTAAAAAATATTTTGTCGATGTATGTGTCGGAAAGGAGTTATGGATATTGGATTAGTATTGGATATTGATTGTATATGGGTTGATGAATCCCCCGTGGGTCCTACCTCGGAAGATCAGGTTGGTATGTGTATACGGAGATCACGTCATCATCATCATCTTTATTGCATTTAATACACTGTGTACATTCTGTGTTGTATTTTCGTGTCATGACCCAATTTTCGAGTCATGGAGGAACCTACTCTATCCCTCCAGTAGGTAAGCCAAACTGTAATCCGGAGCTAAATGCAATGGGTTAACTTGGTGGAAAATACCCAATTATAGGCGAAAATGAACAACAGACTATAATTAAGCAAGGACTTCTAAGTAGATAAAACAGTCAATACAAGATACCATCCCATAACCTGGTAGAGCCAGTACAAGAGCATCTAATACTAACACAACTCAAATGTTTAGAACAGTCAATAACATTTATCTCGTAAATAAAGATTAAATATCAAAATATAGAAGGAAATAGTTGACTTAGACTCCAAGAGATCACCCTATGTCAAGAAATATAAACACAGCACGATCAGTTATTAACAGAGATAGATAGTACTCGAATCTACACCAAAAGGCTATAGAAGTGTAGTATGAGTACAAAATAATGGGTACTCAATAGGCATCATCGGCCGGCTGATCTAAATCATGATATAAATATGATAAAATGAAAGATAACATAACTAAGTCAAGGTAAAGAAATGAACCTGAATAATCTCCATGCTATTGTACATAAAAATTAATTTAGCCGGGATAATATAACACAAGGCATCAACACATTCATACATCTCCGTACAATATAAGTAAATAATAAAAAAAATAACGCATCACAAGGCATCACACAAGCAATCATAGACTACAAAATTGGCTCTCATATGCCAATTGGTGCGAAAAGTAAAAAACTCATCACAGACTCCCATACGCCTGGAGAGTACACTCAAACAAATAATAAATCAACCATTCATCTCTTACAAATAACCAACTCATTATTTAACCATCATTCCACTATTTACCAATATTTAATGAAGTACCCACATTACACAATTTTACCAGCATATAGCCACCTTATCATCAATACTCACTAGTCACCATTTATTAGCAAACTATCTCTTATTAATTATTTCAATTGATAACTAGTCAACACATAACCTCTAGTCATCATTTAACACAATTCACAAGCTATCCACTAATCACCATTTATTAGGTAACCACTTTTTATCCACTAACATCATTTATTAACTAATCATCTTTTATCAACTAATCCTCTTTTATCAACTAATCCTCATTTATCGACTAGTCATGATTAATCACTTAAACAATAACTACCACTAATCTTTGTTTATCACAAATCATCAACTATATCACCTTATAATTATTGATCACTAATCAACAATTATCACTAATCCTCACAAGTCCACTAATTATAATTTTTACCACTTTTGGGCTATATCCGACATCCCTAATATCGATATCATACCCAACTTGTATACATATATACATATATATATCATCATATAATAATAAATAGCTAGACTCTAACTGATAGATGTACACATAGATACAACAGCATAATCATCTTTCGGCTTTGTCGGGTATCAATTCATCATCATAATCATTCTCTAGCCTTGTCGGGAATCATGTATCATCATAGTCATCCTCCGGCCTTGCCGGGTATCAATCTATCATCACAGTCATCTTCCATCCTTACCGGGTATCAGTGTATCATCATAATCAACCTTCAAAATCAAATCGGGTATAGTCAACATCATCATTATCTTTCAGAATTGAATTGGGTATAATCAATATCTATATCATCTTTCGTAATTGAACTGGGTATAATCAATATCAATATCATCTTCCAGAATTTAATCTGGTATATTCAATATCAACATCATCTTTTAAAACTAAATCGTGTAAAATCAATATCACCCTTACCTTCCAGAATTGAACCATGTATAATTAATATCAACATAGTTTTATGGAATTAAACCGGGTAAATATATATATATATAGATATATATATAGTAAATATCCAAAATCGAACTAGTAACCAAATCATCATAGTCAGTAGCATGATCAATAACATAAGTGCTAATATAGTCAAGTATCATGAATTCTAGCATAATTATAGCATAACTTCCCATAAAATCAATAAACACGACTTCTAGAATAACGCAACTTATACCATTAATAAGAATGTTTTCTAGCATTATTAGTAGCATAATTGTTTAGCATGATCATAATCATAAGTTATAGCATAGGCAATAACTTATCAATAGCATTTTCAAAGGCTTATCATTAGCCTAATAGATAGCTTATACATGGTATAATCAATAGGTTGTCGCAAAATAATTCAATCTCATCATAGCATAAGTGACAATATAATCCATTTAGTCTATGAATACTACTTCTACTGTCATCATTACCATAACCATCAAGAGCCAAGATTCCTCAATAATGCCTCAAAATGGCATTCTCTAGGCATTTGATAAGCGTATATGGGTTTCAAGAGAACTAATCATCAATCTTGACCTAATGTGGGCTGAAGATCCCACTTCCAAATCCCCAAAAGCTACTCCAAGGCAAATTCTACCCCAAACTAGGCTAAGGTATCTATATCCACTCTAAGATGTATGCAAGCCACAATAGTTAAGCCAAAAAAGTAACTAAAGCAACCTCTTTTAATGTAAGAAACTAAAACAAATATTACCCTAAGCATGGGTGTCTAAAGAATTTTTATCTAACTTGAGTGATCGAAGGCATTATCATGCCAAACATGAGACATGAAGCCCGATTTACCTACGACATAAAGAATCAAGTCAAGTGTTTCAAATCTACAGTTTCAAAATAGCCTAAATGACCTAACTAACCCAAGTCTCGTATTTCATCAATCCAACGCCAAAAACCCATCCCAAATCTAACACAATATCATAAGAATACTATGAAATAGCTCAATCTAATAAGAGATAAACCTAGCCTCCCTGGACGCCAAACAAATCTCACAAGATCCACCAAAGCACCGCTTTTCCCTTTCGAGAAGCTTCCACAATATGACAAGGAATTAAAATCACATTCTACTCATCAATATGAGAATAACAATACTCATATTGCACCAATGTATTTCGGATTCAAAAATCACATCAAAAACCTCAAGTGCATCCCACTTATGGAAATTCCGTTTCCGAAACCAACCTACATTCTTACATGCTTAAGTAATCATTAACCTCAAAATGGGTAAAAACCAAGCTAAATTGCTGCTAAAATTAAGACCTCAAGGATTTGGTGTTTTGGTCAAGAAATCAATAAAATCCACTAAGAAAATGGTGAATTCTTACCTCAAATCAGAAGATAATCACAAAAATAAATGTTAAACAAGCTCCCAAGTCGCTCATAAGTAAGATATCGCAATCTTTAGGGTTTAGCTCTCATGAAATAGGGAAGAAACGACTGAATTCATGACATAAGGGTCTATTTACACCCATACCAGGTACTTAGGTCCCACTATCGCAAACCCAGACCTGCGATCGCAGTATTTAGTGGTTGTAGACACGAGTTGTAATCGCAACTCATAGTTTGCGATCACACTACTCTAATGAAAGCATAATTTGTTGTGATCGTAACACCTATTCCGCAATCGCACTAATTATATTGCCAAAGGTACCACGATGGCATCCCTTGGCTTATGATAGCAGCTTCACAAGATAACTAAAACATGAAAAATCTTCTAAATTTCTGGCAAGCCATCGAGATTTATCTGGAATCCCATATACTCAAACGAACTATGTAAACATACAAAATTTGATATTTTGGACTCAATAGAGCAATCAAATTTTCCATCCGAGGTTGTTTTGACCAAATATGGGTCTAACACTCATATTTCATTATCCTAACTTTTTGACCAATAGGTCGAAATGAGCTCGGGTGCCTTGGGACCCAAACCAAATGTCCATCTAGCCTAAAATCAACATTATGAAGCTGTTAGCATAGTCAAAATTTGCTTACGAGGTTGTTTTACTAAAAACATTTCTTGTGGCCATTTGGAAGCAACGAAGACTTCAAAATAGAGAATTAGCTCTAAAAAACAAATGAACTGCCTGGTAACCTGACTGCCAGTTCCAACAAGTCATAAAGAACTTGGGGTAGCTATAGGAAAGCTCTAATAGCGAACATAATTAAAAAATATTGAAAATGACCTGAAGGGTCATTATAATATCCACTATTAAAGGAACTTTCGACAGCTAATGTTAAGGATTGGGATCTAACTGAATTCTCGAATAGATGAAGATACTCTGTCCATATCTCACCCTCGATCTCCCAACTGGCCTTCCCTACTAGGTGGTGCCTCCACTAAACCTTAACTACGGGAATCTCTCTAGTATGTAATGGCCTAATTTCAGTAGCCAATCTGACCATCGGCTCCTCCACAAAGGTCAAATATTCATCCAACTGGATTGAGTCCCATCTAAGAACATGAGATGGATCAGGAATCTACTGTCGCAACATAAAAAATGGAAAACTAGATGCACAACAGCAAAATATGGAGGTAAGTCTAACTCATTAGCCGTCTTATCAATTGTGCAAAGAATCTTAAAAGGTCCAATATATCTTGGACTGAACTTGCCCTCCCTCCCGAACCTCATCTCACCCTTTGTGCGAAATACACAGAGGAATACACAATCACCAACTTCAAATCTCAAGGCACGAAGCCTTCGATCAGCATAGGCCTTCTACCTACTCTGAGCTGCTCTCAACCTATCTTGAATCACCCTGACTCTATCTAATGACTCTTGAAGCAAATTAGTACCAAGGGGCCTAAACTCAGAAGTCTCAAACTATCCAATTGGAGAACGAAGTATCCTACCATACAAAACCTTAAAAGGCGCCATCTCAATTCTCGAATGATAGTTGTTATTATACGCAAACTCTTCCAAGGCTAAGTGTTGCTCCCTCTAGCCTCCAAAATCCATAACACAGGCTCGGACCATATCCTCAAGAACCTAGATAGTCTACTCTGACTAACAATCTATCTCAGATAAAAGATTGTACTAAGATCCACCTAAGTACCCAACTCCTCCTGAAATATTCTCCAAAATCTCAAAGTAAACACTAACACATGGTCTAAAATAATAAAAATTGGCACACCATGCAAATGGACTATCTCCCGAACATTGATATGCGCAAACCTCTCACTAAAGGATATCTGAATAGGAAAGAAATATGTTAACTTTGTTAAATGATCCACAATAACCCAAATACAATTAGAACCATGGGAAGTGCACGAAAAACCACTAACAAAATCCATTATAATCCATTCTCATTTCTACTCGGGAATGGGCAAACTCTGAGCCAAATGATCTAGTCGTTGATGCTCAGCCTTTCCCGACTGACAACATAGGCAATGAGCTACAAAGTCTGCCACATCTCTCTTTATACAACTCTACTAATATTGTTGTCTCAAATCACTATACATCTTGGCTATGCCGGGTTGAATAGAATATCTAGAGTTATGAGCCTTATGTAAAATCTACTGAATCAAGTCATTGATCCCCAAAACACAACTGCAGACATCAAATCTCAAAACACCCTTAGAATCTATGGTGTTCATCTTGGACTCGCCACTAACCACCAGTTTATAAAGGAAGCAAAGATTACTATCCTTAAACTGATGATCTCAAATCTACTCAAATAGCATGGACCTTGCCAACACACTAGCCAAAATCCTCCTAGGATTTGAAATATCAAGAAAAACCATCAAGTTTGCTAAGGACTAAATGTTCTATGCCAACGGCCTCTGAGATATTAAAATACAAGCCTAGCTACCCATACTCACTGCCTTTTGACTTAAGGAATTTGCTACTAAATTTTCCTTTCCTGGAT
The DNA here is from genome assembly GCF_002878395.1 of Capsicum annuum. Lineage (NCBI taxonomy): Eukaryota > Viridiplantae > Streptophyta > Magnoliopsida > Solanales > Solanaceae > Capsicum > Capsicum annuum. Next base: position 105,762,377 of record NC_061114.1, read on the forward strand.
GATACACAAAGGAAATATCATAATCCTTAAGCAACTCCATCCATCTACCATAGCTAGCATTAAGCTCCCTATGGTCATAAGATGCTGCAAACTATGATGATCGGTGAAAATCTCATAATCATGCCATAAATATAATGTCTCCAAATCTTAAGCGCAAAATCTACAATGGCCAACTCCAAATCATATGTAAAGTAGTTGCACTCATGCACCTTAAGCTGTCTAGAATCATATGCAATAACACAAACCTACAACATTAACACACAACCCAAACTGATACCAGAACCATCACAAAACACGGTGAATCCCTCACCCTTATTAGGAAAAGCTAAAATAAAAGCTGATGTAAGGAAATCTTTTAGCTTTCCAAAGCTCGACACACAATCCTCAGACCATCAGAAAGGGATCTCTTTTCGAGTCAATCTGGTCATAGGTGCTAAAATAATAGTAAAACCCTCAATGAACCATCGATAACAACCAACCAAACCAATATAGCTATGAAACTTAGTCTGAGATATAGCTCTATCCAAATCACGATTTGCCTCAATCTTAGTCGGGTCTACCATATTACCATCCTTAAACAACACAGGTCCAAGAAATGTCACCGACTCAAGTCAAAACTCACACATAGAAAACTGGCAAAAAGCACATGATCTCTTAAAGTCTGGAGCACAATCCTAAGATATTGTGCTTGATCCTCTCTATTCCTTAAATATACAAGGATGTCATCGATTAACACAATCACAACGGAATCAAAATAAGGTTTGAATACTAGGTTCATTAAGTCCATGAATGTGGCTGGGGCATTAGTCAACCCAAACGATATCACTAAGAACTCATAATGACCATAATAGGTCCTGAAGATTATCTTCGGGATATCCTCTGCCCAAATCCTCATCTTATGGTAACAAGATCTCAAATCAATCTTAAAAAATATTGTCGTACCCTAAAGTTAGTCAAACAAATCATCAATGTGAGGCATGGGATAGCGGTTCTTCACTGTCACCTTACTAAGCTGCCTATAATTAAGCACATATGCATGAAGCCATCTTTCTTCTTGACAAATAATACAGGAGGACCCCCTGGAGACACATTCGGTCTAATAAACCCTTACTAAGAAGATCCTAAAGATGAGAATTCAACCCATTAATCTCGATAGGAGCCATACATAAGGTTCCATAGAAATAGGTTGAGTGCCAAGCTTGAGATCAATAGAAAACTTAATATCATGGACAGGGGGAATACTCGGCAGGTCAATAGGGAACATATCAAGAAACTTACAAACTACAGGAACAAAGTCAAGCAATGTACTTTCCACACTAGTATCACAAATATAAGTTAGAAAAAACTCGTAACCTATCAAAATAAATCTCCTAGAACGAACATAAGAAATAATCCCATCAATTCATGGATAATCGTTCCTTGCCACACTAGGGGAATGTTATGCATGGCTAAGGTAACAACCTTTGAAAATAATCCATGACTGCATGATAGTGGGATAACTCATCCATGTCCAGAATTATATCAAAATCCACCATATCCAGAATAATAACATCAGCATAAGTATCGACATCACTAACAGTCATAACACATAATCTAAAAAATTGATCCACTACTAAAGAATCACCCATAGGAGTAGATACACTCAATGAGACAGATAATAAATCCCAAGATAACTCCAACCATAGTGCATAACAAGAAGATATATAAGAATAAGTAGATACTAGATCAATTAAAGTAATTGTCAACTACCGGCACACTAAAATAACAACATCTGAAGTCTCACCTTTGGTCTAGCAGGTACTACATACAACTAACCAAGACCACCCCTTGGCTGGGCACCTGACCGACCTCTAGTCTTGCCTTTCTGAGAACCTCCTTGAGTACCATAAAACAACCCCATACGACTATAAGAACTACGTCTAGGTAAGGGATAAAATACTCTAATAGAGGGAACACTCTAATACTTCCCTTACCAGGGAGATTACCAGAACGAGACTGACCTCCCTTAGTAATTTGAAGTGCTACTTAAATAGGTCGATTAGGCTGACTCTGAATCTAATAGGATAGACCCAGAGGATATATACTATGAAAATTACTACCTCTGAATCAGGAACTACTATGGCTCCCACTAAAACTTACTTGATGTCTAGGACTCTTTTTGTTGCCCTTATGGTCCATACGATGCATCTCTCCAAAAGCTGAGTATGATCAAAAACCTTTGCAAAGGACCTACCCATAACAACTAAAATCTGAGTAGACATATGAAGAGGAAGTCTTAACCCTGTATCAAAGTACAGACTCTGTCACATTCAATATCCAAAATATAAGTTTCATTCCTAGGCAACTAGTGAAAATGAGCCTCTTATTCTACAACAATCATGGATCACTACTCTAATCTAGAGAACCGATCCCTCAAACAATCTCTAAGGATGCAAGGTATGTACTTCTCTAAGAATATCTCAGAGAAATGAGCCCATGCAAAAAGATCCATCTGGTATAAAATCCATATAACCTCTTCACCAATGTTGAGTAGCTAAATCCAATTGAATTTTAGTGTACTCCACACCACGAGTCTCAAGAAGGCTTAAATTATAGAGCCTATCCTTACAAGTAATCAGGAACTCATATACATCCTCACTTAGTGCACCAAAAAACCTTAGCAAAGCCAATCTCAAGAATCTACCCAATATCTTCTACTCTTCAGAAGACATAGCAGGCTGAGCAACCACTAGCTAAGCAACTAATGGTGCAGGAGGAACTTTAACTCATGGAGCCACAACTACAAGTTGTATCCTACCTCAGTACCACTTTGATCTATAGACTGTACACCATCAGATGACGTACCACCAAACAACCCCAAAAGCTAAACCAACATATCTTTGACCATTAAAAAAGAACTAAACCTTGGTGGAGCCTAAACTGATCCTTTGTCCTCCGCTAGCTGGAGCAAAAGAATCACAAGCTTAGGAGCGAGAATAGGACTAAGGAAAGGCAACATTTCCTAGATCTTAGCTGGGGACACATCTCGTAACTATCTAAGATCATTGGTTCATCCACAAATAAGAATAGGATCCCTAGGATTGGTTTCGGGACCATCGTCTCATGTAGCGGTAGCACGTGTCTTAGCCATTTGTGAATGAGTAAAGTCAAGGGAATATTTCTATAAACCAACTGAAACTCTTAGCACGAAGTGATTAAAAAAAGTGATGAACTCTTAAGAATGTCCCAAAGCCTCTTGAATATAGAAAATGGACATCATCATTCTGATCTGCAAGACTCTACTAGACATTGGTTCTTGTACAAATAATACTAGTGAAACTTGTCTTTTATACCAAATTGTCACGATCTAATTTACAAGTCATGATAGAACCTACTGAATCCCACTAATAGGTAAGCCAAACCATAACCCAAAGTTAAATGCAATGGGTTAACTTGGTTGAAAATGCCCAATCATAGGCAAAAATGAACAACACACTTATACTTAAGCAAAGAATTCTAAATAGATAAAATATTCAATACAAGATACCATCCCATGATCTGGAAAAGCTAGTACAAGAGCATCTAATACTAATACAACTCAAATATTTAGAATAGTCAATAATATTTGTCTCAATAACTAAAGACTGAATATCAAAACATAGAAGGAAATAGGTGACTCCCACTCCAAGAGCTTACCCAATATCCAAAAATATAACCACAGTACGATCACCGATCAACGATTATAGCTAATACACAAATCTGAACAAAAAAGTACAGAAGTATAGCATGAGTACCAAAACAATGGGTACTCAGTAGGCATCATTGATCGACTGAGATAAATCATGATATAAGTATGATAAAATGCAAGATAACATATCTAAGTCAAGGTCAAGAAATAAACTTGAATCATCTCCAATATTATTGTACATATAAGTAATTTAACCAGGACAATAATATAACACTAGGCATCTACACATGCAATGATAAACTACAAAATTGGTTTTCATACAACAATTGATGTGAAAAGTAAATAACTCATCACAGACTCCCACAAACCTAGAAAGTACACTCAAAGATAGAATAAAGTAACTATTTATCACTTACGAATAACCAAGTCGTTATTTAATCATCATTCCATAATTTACCAATATCTGACAAAGTACCCACATTCTACAATTTTACCAACATATAGCAACCTTATCATCAATACTCACTAGTCACCATCTATTAGTTAACCATATCTCATTAACTAATTCATTTGATTACTAATCAACATATAACCTCTTGTCATCATTTAACACTATTCACCACCTATCCACTAAACACTATTTATTAGGTAACCACCATTTATCAACTAACAACATTTATTAACTAATCATTCTTTTCCAACTAATCCTTGTTTATCAACTAGTTATGATTAGTCACTTAAACAATAATTACCACTAATCCTTATTTATCTCTAATCATCAACTAAACTACCTAATAATTATTTATCACTAATCAACAATTATCTCTAATCCTGATAAGTACACAAATTATCATTTTTGCCATTTTTGGGATGCATTTGGCATCCTTAATATAAACATTATACCCAACTTACATATGCATCGAGGTACATTGTCATGATGTGATTATTTTGTATATATATACATATATATGTGTGTGTGTGTGCGCGTGCATGTGTATATGTGTAATAATCATGTCATAATAAAGAGTTGGACTCGAACCGGTAGATGTACACATAGGTACATTGGCATAATCATCCTCCATCCTTGAAGGGTATCAATGAATCATTAAAATCATCCTTCGGCCTTGCCAGGTATCAAGGTATCATCATAGTAATCCTCCATCCTTGTTGGACACCAATGTATCATCTTGTGGGGTATCAATGTATCATCATGATCATTCTCTACAATTGAATCGGGTATAATCAACACCACCATTATCTTTCTGAATTGAAATAGGTATAATCAATATCAATATTATCTATCAGAATTGAACCAAGTATGATCAATATCAATATTATTTTCTGAAATTAAATCGTGTATAATCAATATCAATATCATCTTTTGTAATTAAACCTTGTATAGTAAATATCAATATCATCTTCTGAAATTAAACTAGGTATAATTAATATCAACATCATATTTCAAAATTAAAATGCGTATATATATAGTAAATATTCGAAATTGAACCAGTAGCCACATTATCATAGTCAGTGGCACAACCAATAGCATAAGTGCTTATATAGTCAAGTATAATGAATTCTAGCATAATTATAGCATAACTTCCCATAAAATGAATAAGCATGACTTTTAGCATAATTATACCACAATTGCAAACACCATCAACAATAATGTTTTCTAGCATAGTTACTAGCATAATTGTTTAGCATGATCATAATCATAAGTAATAGCATAGGAAATAACTTATTAATAGCATATTCAAAGGCTTATCATCAGAATAATAGATAGCCTATACATGGCATAACCAATAGCTTTTCCCAACATGATTCATATCTCATCATAGCATAAGTGAAAATCTAATTCATTAGTCTATGAATATTACTTGTAATGTCATCATTACCATAACCATAAAGTGCTAAGGTTCCTCAATATTTTCTCAAAAGGACATTTTCTAGGTATTTAGTAAGTGTATAAGGGTTTCAAGAGAACTAATTATCAATCTTGACTTAAGGTGGGTCAAAAAGCCCACTTCTAAATCCCCAAAACCTACTCTAAGACAAATTCTACCCCGGAGTAGGCTAAGGTATCTAAATACACTCTTAGATGTATAGAAATCCACACTAAGCCCTAGTGTAAAGGTTCTTTCCAATCACAATAGTTAATCCAAAATAGTAACTAAGTAAACCTTATTTAATGTTGACATGACCCAACCTCAGGACTTATCATAATGGATATCCCAAGTCCAAACAGGACCGAGGACCGCCCCTGTTACACAACCCATCCATCTTTATCCAGCCTTTGATGGGCTGAATCTTCAATATATAATAATATAGCATTAATGTTCTTATCAAGACTCTGGGATGGGTCATAACCATGACCGACCAAACTGAGTCCAACCGTATCACACCAATCATCCAACCATACCAAACCAAACCATAGGCAATAAACTAGGCCATAACCAAATAAGTTAGACAAAATTTAATATAAATAATCCTAAAATGTAATATGATAAAATAACCAAGAATATTATCAAAGTTTGTAAGCCCCAACACCAATATTGATGCCAAGACAAACACCAATATCGATCTCGCCAATAGCAACCCCCAGAAGTACCACAAAGCCTGTATCCAAAAAAAGTAAACAAATCTGATTGGGACATATCCCCAACCATGGCAAAAACCAATATCCAAAATAAAATAAGAGTGTCTAAAGAAATCCATAACATGAAATGACATCCTCCGAAAGGATGGAATCTTACAACTTCAGTCCAAATGCTGATACCTAATCCATGTGCTAAATAGGAGGAGTAAAATGGTTGATTCCTATATAGCGTGGGTATACAGCAGCCACTAGACGGGGTTAGCGAGTGACCGCTAGCATGAATCTAAGGATAAGAATAAAATAATGCCATTTATAAAACAAATAAAACCATCCATAATGCATATAACCATACATATATATATATGTCAGGAAAGGGAATCGTGTTTAGAATACATTGAAAACCTTTAGCTGGGTTGAGTAACTCAGCCATCCTAAATCACCCACGGGCGATATGGGTTTTTCTCCCCTGCTGAAAAGGCCCAGTGCATGTAGCCGTATGACCAGGGAAGTATCCAATGGGATGACTAGTACATCCCCTAATAGTGTGACAACATTCACACGGTCCACTAAGACCAATCCTCATATCAGCAAATATGAGTTTCCAGTTTTGGTCTCCCCGGGATCGCTACCTCCATGGCTTTGCTACATACCCCGCCATTAATGCCCAATTAAAACCGTTTCCAAATAACCAAACAAATCCATTTACTATATTATTAACCAAGGACATTATTATGGTAGCATCATATCACCCCTTACTTGCAAGTATTATCCATAGCCAAACTATTTAGGTTAAGGGGAATTTCAAGTGCCCTTTCATATACCACATTAAACCACTTGGGAAAATTCCATGTTCTCCACAAACATAACTATTTATCCTTTAGACTTTTCAAACCAGTTAAACCATGTATAGTTCCTTTACCAAGTTTAAAACATGCAAGATTTCTATTAAAAGAAGTCAATGCAATGAACATTTCCTTATAAGTATTTTATCAACACCTTGGGGGCATAATATAAGTAAACTAATTCCAAAGACCATTACACCATTACCATGCAGTCCAATTGTCCAAAACCACCATTAATGCATATAAAAACATAATTAAAACCATAAGGAACCATAACCAAGCATTTAATATCAAAAAATCCCAAATAATAGTTGAAAGTTAAAATTATGAAATAGTAAAACCATGAAATCAATCATGTAAACCTTGCCTTTAGTTGAAATTAGAATGAGGGAAGACAATCATGCCTTATACCAAAGAATTGATGGAAACAATCACCAAGACAAGCCCCAAAGCAATCCTTAAGATGAAACCCTAGCATTCTAGCCCCAAAAGCTCTTGAGAGAATTATGAGATATTTTGGAATAGTTTCTAAGTGTTTATGAATAGAATAATAGGGTAAATAACCTCCTGAGTGTATTAGAATTCGTGGGTCCTAATTAAGGTAAGTAGGGAAATGTCCAGAATACCCCAACTTAAGTCTCTTAAAATCCCGTCATTAGGATACGACTAGCCCATACGAGTCATACCCACCCAATATAATTGCAACCCACCACTTGTATCCAAGCATCAACCTTGGATAAGACACTGTCCAGTATATGACTCATCCAACCACATCGTAACCATATTATATGATCCATATCCATGGCACGTATCCCTGGCAGAATGAAATATCAGGAGGATTAAATATTGCCAACCCTAGAGTCCCTGATACGACTAGTACCAAGACCTTACGACTCATACCCCTAGGTCGTACCCATTCCAGTGACCAAAACCATCCTACCAGCTAAACTAGTCAGCATATAACAAGACCAAACCACTCGTACCTCAACATATGGGTCGTACCCATGAGCCAAAACCTAGGATGTTTCAGTCTCCCCCACTAGGAAAATTCATCCCTGAATGACGAAAAAGGTAAGGGTAACATCATACAGAGTCATTTTCATTATCAAACATCCTCTTAACAAAGTTTGAAAAAAAAGGGGAAATGATTTTAATCTTTTCTCTAACAAACTCATAAAATAAAGATGTATTAAAGACATATACCTTCCGCATAAATCCCAGGAGCAGAAAACAAATGTGGATATTTGGACTTCATGTCCTCTTCTGTTTCCTAAGTAGCTTCTTCAACCTTATGGTTCCTCCATAGAACCTTAACCAAAGCCACATCCTTGATTAGGAACCAATAAACTTTTCTATCTAATATCTCAATCAGGACCTCTTCATATGATAGAGAATCTAAAATGTCCAATCCTTCCAAAGGAAAAACCGAAGAAGGATCACCAATACACTTCCTCAGCATAGAAACATAAAAGACTGGATGAACCAAACTCAAGTTAGATGGTAACTCTAACTCATAAGAAATATTGACAACTCTCCTTAAAATCACATAAGGCCTAACAAACCGAGGACTGAGTTTCCCCTTCTTGCCAAACCGCACCACTCCCTTCATGGGAGACACTTTGAGGAACACCCTATCCCCGACCTCAAACTCCAACATCCACATAGGACTTTTGGTGACTTTAGGAAGCTTTAAGCTAATCCCAAATCACCTACACCTTCTCAATTGCTTGATAAACCAAATCCGAGCCAAACATGTCTGCCTCACCAAGATCAAATCAACCAATAGGATATCTATACCTCCTACAATAGAATTCCACAAAAGGAGCCATACCAATCCTAGAATGTTGTAAGCAAATCCACCAGAGGTAGATATTAAACCCAATTTCCACCATAATCAATCACACAGGCCTGAAGCATATCCTCCAATGTCTGAATAGTTCTCTCCACTTGCCCATCTGACTGCAGATGAAAAGCAGTACTCAGATTAAACATAGTCCTTAACCCTTTGTAGAAAGACCAGCAGAAATAAGATGTAAATTGCATACCATGATCAGAAATAATTGAGACAAGTACCCCATACAGCTTTATAATCTCTTGAAGATACAGCTTTACATAATCCTCTACAAAAAAGGTAGTCCGAACTGGCAAGAAGTGCACAGACTCAGTCATCCTATCCATGATGACCCTAATCGAATCAAATTAGTTTTGAGATCGAGAAAAACCGGTAATGAAATCTATATTGATCATCTCCCACTTCCATTCGACAACTTTATTTCTTGATACAACCCACCAAGCCTCATATGCTCAACTATAACCTATAGATACACCATACATTTAGCTACAAAATCAACCATATCCTTTTTCATTCCATTCCACCAATAGATCTCCTTGAGATAATGATACATCTTTGTCGATCTGGGATAAACAACATAGCGTGACTCATGCACCTCAGCCAAAACCCTTTGTCACTACCCGTCTACATTAGGAACATACAACCTTCCGTTGAACTACAAAGTACCATCACTAATTATCTCAAACACTGCCACCTTTTTGTCTACCAATATCACTCTTTATTTTCATCAAGACAGGATCCAGTGCTTTGTTTTCCTTAATCTTCGCACCAAGAGATGATCGAACCACTTCTTGCACCATCACACTACCATCCTTAGAGTCCAACAGAAGAACCCTAAGACTAGCCAAGCGGTGAACATCCTTCACCAATTATCGCTTTTATTTCTCCACATGAGCTAGACTACCAATGGATAACCTGCCAAGAGCATCAACAACAACATAAGACTTATCTGGGTGGTAGTGAAGACTTAATACATAATACTTGAGAAGCTAAAGCCATCTCCTTTACCTAAGATTTAGCTCTTTTTTAGTGAACACGTACTAAAGACTCCTGTGATCAAGAAAGATATCCATATAAACACCATAATGATAATGCCACCATATTTTTAAAGCAAACACAACTGCCAAAACTCTAAATCATAAGTAGGATAATTCCTCTTATGTGCCTTCAACTACCAGTAAGAATAAGCAATCACCTTCCCATCCTACATCAAAACACAACCAAGCCATACCTAAAATGCATCAGAATAAACCACAAACCGATCATTGCATTTTGGCAAAGTCAGGATTGAAGTAAAAGTCAACTTATCCTTTAACTTCTAAAAACTCCCTTCACAAGCATCTGACCAGTAAAATTTATCCCTCTTATGAGTCAAATTAGTCGAAGGAGCATCTATCAAAGAAAAGCTTTTCTTAAATTGCCTATAATACCCAGCTAAATGCAAGAAGCTTAGACTAACAAATAGTGTAATAGACCTAGGCCACCTCTTCACCACTACAACCTTTTGTGAATCCATCATGATCCCTTCACTTGAATTATATAACCTAAGAAAGTCACAGCATTCAACAAAAACTAACACTTAAAGGACTTCACATACAACTGTTGTTCTTTAAAGGTCTACAACACCAGACAGAGGTGATGAGTATGATCTACCTTACTCTTTAAATAAACTAGAATGTCATCAATAAACATACTGATGAAGAGATCCAAATATTGCCTGAACACTCTATTTATCAAATCAATAAATACCGTCGGAGCATTAGTCAACCCAAATGACAACACTAAGAATTCAAAATACCCATACCAAGTATGAAAATCATTCTTAGGGATATCCACCCCCTAATCTTAAGATGATGGTATCCAGAAAGATCTATTTTAGAGAAGAACTTGGCTCCTTGTAATTGGTCAAATAAGTCATCTATCCTGGGAAGAGGATACTTGTTCTTGACAATCACCTTATTCAACTTCTTGTAGTCAATGCACATCTGAAGGGAACCATCCTTCTTGCGCACAAACAACACTGGTGTACCCCAATAAGATGCAGTAGGATGAATAAATCCCTTATCCAGATGATCCTTAAGTTGCTCCTTGAGTTTCTTTAACTCATCCGGAGCTATTTTATATGGAGGAATAGAAATTAGATGAGTGTCCAAAAGAAAATAAATACAAATATCTATTTCCCTATCTAGAGAAACACTTGGAAGATCATTCAGAAAGACCTCTAGAAATTTATTAACAATAGAGACCAAAGACAAGAAAGGACCTTCCGAATTAGAATCTTTAACCCAGACTAAGTGATAAAGACAACCCTTGGAGATTAACTTTCGAGCTCTAAGATAACAAATAAAGCTCCCCTAGAAGCTAAGGAAACAACTTCCTAATCTATAAAAGATTCACTAGGGAACTTAAAAATAACCTTACAGATCAAATAATCCCAAGATGCATAACAAGTGTGTTACCAATACATACCCAGAATAACATCAAAATAGACCATATCCAACTCAAATAGATCGGTAAAGGTCTACTTATTACTAACAGATACCACACCCCCCATAGACTCTCTCAGCAATAATCGAGTCACCTATTGATGTAGAAATAGAAAAAGGATCAAAAATAACTTCCAAATCTAAACCAAAACACATAGCCACATATGGAGTCACATAAGAAAAAGTGGGCCCCAAATCAAGCAAACAATATACATCATGAGAGAAAAGCTATAACATACCACAAACAACATCAGGTAATAACTCAAATTCCTATTAGGATGCCAAAGCATACGACCTACTTTGACCACACTAGAACTAGAAGCAGTAATTAAAGTAGATACCTCACCACCAGGTGCAAGAGTAGAAGATCAAGCCACGAGAATCTTATTTGACCCCATAGTAACTTTTTTAATTGGACAATCCCTGAGTCAATGGTCTATCTGGCCATACCTAAAGTATTTGTCCCTTCCTTCCTCATAATAATCCTAATGAGGACCCCTACAAAATTAATAAGGAGGATGAAAAATCTAACTGACCTCACCTCTCCTGAGATTGGGAAAACTGTGCTCGAGAATCGTCACTACCTTGATGATGCCTATCTCCCAACTGATAAGGAGCACTAGTAGAAAAGGAGCAAAAACTCCTCCACTTATTTTTCTGCCACTTGCCACTATCTTTACTACCCTGAGACTGAGCACCTCCCTGTTCAGAAAACCTGCTCCTCTTTCCCTACCTATTCCCAAATTTTGTTTGCCTCTTGTCATTCTCAACTTGCTAAATATGAATAGCCAATCAAGAAATATCCATATCCATGATTAACAAAGAAATCTTTCTCTCTAGAATTAATTCTCTATTCAACCAAAAGCGAACATCCTCATTCTCAACCTCATATCAGCCACTAATTCAGGAGCATACCTTGATAGCTGATGGAACTTCAAAGCATATTCCTTTACTGACATCCTCCTCTGCCTGAGGTTCACAAACTCCTCTATCTTAGATTCCCTCAATACTTGAGAAAAGAACCAACCTAAGAAGGCATTAAAAAAAGCCTCCAAGAAACTTTCATCTTCCATATTGCCTCTATCCCAGTTGCACTCTTCGTACCACTGATAAGCAACATCCTTGAGCTAATAAGCTACAAATTTCACCCCTCTACATTAGTAGCCTGCATCACCTGAAAGATCTTTTCCATCTCATCCAAGAAGCCTTATGGATCCTCCTATACCTTCACACCAGTATAAGTTAGAGGACCTATTAATATAAATTGTCCAACCCCTGTAGCATCAGCAAACAAACCACCAACTGTACCTCACTCATCCTGAGCAACAACCAGTTAGGCAATAATATGAATAGACTAACAAAATTCTAATTTTATCAGTTGCCTTGTAGGACCTGAGAAGAACTAGTTGGAATAAGAGGAACTCAAGCACTATCATGAGTAGGACCATAATATTGAAGATGTACTCCAGACATAGGACATACCCCTTCAACATTATCGTCAGATAAGACCAAAGAATTTCTTTGTGTTCCAAATCTAGAAGGCATGATCTAAAAGACGAACAGGGATTAGAGAGGATTCTAAGATTGAGAACTCAAGCTGGAAAATAAAATACCAAGAAAGTAAAACATTCCTAAATGCCTTATAGGCTCTCTCTTATGAGTGTGGCATGCTTTACACCCCTAAAAGAGACTCTACTTGATATGTCTTTGTTGACTCACAAGTGACCATGAACCTAGGCTCTAATACTAACTTGACACGGCCCAACCACAGGCCTTGTCATAATAGGCATCTCAAGTCCAACCAGGACAGAGGACCACTCCCTGTTACCCAACCCATCCACCTTTATACAGCCTTTGATAGGTTAAATATTAAACATATAATAAGATAAAGTAAATGTTCTTATCAAAACTCTAGGATGGGTCACAATTGTGATCGACCCAATCGAGTCCAACCGTATCACACCAACTGCCCAACCACACCAAACCAAACCATAGGCCATAAACTAGGCCATAACTAAATAAGTTAGAAAAAAATTAATATAATTAATCTCAAAATGTAATACAATGGAACAAACAACAATATCATCCAAGAGTGTAAGCTCCAACACCAATAATGATGCCAAGGTAAATACCAATACCGATCCCATCCATACCAACCCTCAGAAGTACCATAAAGCCTTTATCCAAATGAGTAAGCAAATCCTATTAGGAAATACCCACAACCATGGCCAAAACAAATATCCAAAATAAAAGAAGAGTGTCTAAAGAAATCCATAACATGAGATAATGTCTTCCAAAAGGATGATAGCTCACCACTTTCGTTCAAATGCTAATACCAAATCTGCATGCTAAAGGGGAGGAGTAGAATAGTCATTCCGACATAGTGTGGGTATACAGCCTCCAGTAGACAAGGTTAGAGAGTGACCACTAGCATGAATCTCAAGATAAGGACAAAATAATGCCAGTTATAAAATAAAGTAAAACCATCCATAATGCATACAACCATATATATATAAGTGTAGGAAAAGGAAACCGAGTTTAGAATGCATTGAAAACCTTTACCTGGCTTGTGTAGCTTAGCCGTCCTAAGCCACCCATGGGTGATATAGGTTCAGCTCCACTTATTGAAAAGGCCCCAGTGCATGTAGTTGTATGACTAGAGAAGTATCCCATGGGGTGACTAGTACATCCCCCAATAGGGTGATATCATACATATGGTCCACCAAGACTAATTCGCATATCAACAAATACGAGTTTCTAGTTTTGGTCCCTTCAGGAATGCCACCTTCCACGGCTTTGCTACACACCTCGGCATTAATTCCTAATTAAAACCCTTTCTAAACAACCAACCAAATTCATTTATAATTTTATTAACCAAGGCCAATATTAGTGGTATTTTCATACCACCCGTTACTTGCAAGTAATATTCAAAGCCAAACTATTTGGGTTAAGGAGACTTTCAAGTGACCTTTCATACATAATATTAAACCACTTGGAAGACTTCCATGTTCTCAATAAGCTTAACCATTTAGCCTTTAGCCTTTTCAAACCATTTAAATGACATATAGTTCCTTTACTATGTTTAAAACATACAAGATTTCTGTTAAAAGAAGTCAATACAAATAACATACCTTTGTAAGCATTTTATCTAACACCTTGGAGGCATAATATAAGCAAAACCAATTACAAAGACCATTAAATTATTACTGTGCAATCCAACTATCCAAAACCACCATTAATGTATATAAAAGTATAATGAAAACTATAGGGAACCATAACCAAGCATTTAATAGAAAAATACACCAAATAATATGTAACACCCCGAATCTGGTACTCGAAATGCTACACAGTGCTCATGACCCGAAAGGACTATAAGCTAACCCATGACTGATATCTATACTTATATACTGCATAATATACTGAATAATGTGAAAATAAGAACCGAAAGGCCATAAGGTTCACATAACTAAAGTAAAACATAACATCTAAACAGGGTATGAAATACCCAAAACAACTAAAATAACTATCTAAACATAATAGTCTGGAAAGCCACTAACTGATGGAACTGTCTGAGTAAAGAGTTGATGGGACATGTCCCCAACTAACTCCAACTAATAAACTAATTACTGAGATAATAAAATGATGATCATGTCCTCGAAAGATAAGTACTCACTACTAACTCTGATAGCTAAGACTAGAATCCATTGATGCTCTGGATCTAGAGTCTCTGAACCAAAGGTATAACACACTATAGCACAAATGCATTAGTACTTTAAATTTACTAGTATGCATGCGAGGTAGGCTAAATTCATGGGGTTCATATACATGAACAATACTGGCTAACTGACTAATATGAATGTGAGAATACATGCTTGCATACATAGTAACTGTATCTGAAATCATGATAACATACGTATGCTGATGATCTACATGAATAATGACTAAACTCTGATAACTGATAACATGAGTGAAGGTATCTAATAGTCTTAAATCTGATGAAACTAACTGAGTTCTGTACTGTATATGAATTGACTGTATCTGACAGTCCTGAATTCTAAAAAACTATCTGAGTTCTCTTTTACTAAGACTGTGGGAGGTAGTCATCGAATCGACATGCCCTAAATAGTGCATTATAACTAAATTGGAGTCCAATCTATGCCTTGATTGGAAAGGTGTCAATACCGCACCACTGGTAAGGACAACATATGAATGACCCTAATATAACAGGTAACTCTAGTGAGAAGGGTAGGAACCCTCATATAGTAGGCTAAGCTACCTCATCTACCCTTATATAGCAGGTTATGATGTATCAACCTATGTTGGATACATAGTTTTGGAATGCAAGGATTGCTTCTAAGAATCACACCCTCATATAATAGCTGAGTTCCCATCCTTGGGTTTAATCGATGCTAATTTCTACTCTCATCTGACTAAATAATGAACATGATTTACTAAACTGAACATAGACTGAAGTATTGAATTCCATTGGCTGATGGAATACTACTGATATTTGACAACTGACTGAGTTCATGAGATCGTGAAGATTTCCTGAGTCATAAGACTGTCTAAAGTCTAAGGATCATAGCTTGGCTAAGAGTATTGTGAAAACATTACATGGCTCTAGGCATACATCTAATGTTTCAGGTACAAGTATCCCTGGGACTCGATTGAAGAAAACTGATGAAGCATGATTTTATCAAGTACAAGACCCAAATCAACAATATATAATTTAATAAGTTGTGGATTTCATGAAGTACAAGGTTATCATACTATCTAACATGGATGAGAATGCTGATAGTCTTATCATAATCTCATATTCTAATATCATGGCCATTCTAACAACATACACATTTCACAAAGATAACATGGAAACTATTTAAACATAGGAGGATGACAAGCATGTCACATTTTTCTTATGTCTTGAGCTATAAAGCATGATTTCTACTTTTTTCAAGCAATTTATCAACCACCTTGCATGCATAACTTATGGCATAAGTGAATTCATCAAATTACACATCATAAGCAACTAAATTCATGAATTTTATCTTGCATGGTAACATAATATCATGATAAAAATACAAAGATTCCAACTTTGAAATCAATCAATGTCAACAACATGATTAGAAATAACCCACAACATAAATACCATGATTTATAGATAAAACAAGGTTCTTGAGCTTCATGGATGGAAGGAATCCATGAATGAACACAAAACATACCTTAGTTCATGATTTCATGAAGATTTATGGTGAAACTTTCTTGAAATTGGATATTCCATGAAAACCCTAGCTTGTTCTTGAGAGAAACTTTAGAGAAACTAGTATATCTTAGGTGAAAAGTGGTTGAATCACATGTTAAAGGGCTTAAATAAGGGTGGAAAGTTGACCCTTTTAACCCTGGATGCATTATTTAATTTTAGTGCAAAATTTCCCAAATTGGACCCTTGGCGCGATGCGGTGCTATCGCACCGTGTCACTGGTTTTTGATAATTGGGAAATTGAGGGATTACGCGACATGGAGCCATCGCATTACCCCTTCTTGTGCAACCTGGAACTTTGGTGTGATGCAGAGGAAATCGTGTAGAGACACTAGAAAAGGACAATTGCCATTTTAGCTTGTGGCACGGCGCACCACTAACCAATATGGCGTTGTTTTACGACGGGAACTTGAAATAGTCATAACTTCTTAGCTGGTTATTGGATTTAGATGAATTTTATATTAATGAAAAGCTTATTGAATTTACCGCTTGACAAATAGTGAAAATCTTATAAATATCACATGTACAAAAGTGGATTCATCTTTAAAATAAATCTCCTAATATTTTTTTAAGATAATTTCAAGCTAGGAAAAGGTACGAGGTATTACAATATCTCCCCCTAAAGAGCATTCATCCTAAAATGAGACTAAGAGTGATTGGAAGAACATAAACTGATATACATACTAAACATGAATAACTAAACCATGATCTCATGACTGACATGATTGATAACTGAATATATCATACTAAACATGCATATCTGATGCATTTGTAGCTGATTCATGAATGCATAACTGCGTGTTCTGAGGAAGTAAGTTTCTCCCAATGAGAATAAATGTCTGATGCATAATTATATAACAAAACCAATACATAAATGCATGACTGAATATGCAATGGTACTTGCTACCAAGTTTATGATGAACACTGAATATAAAATTTATAAGCTTAAGGAGAACTATTACCTTGAGCTTGATCTGAGTTGGTGGAGAAGAGGTGAGGATACTTGGTATTCATATCTGCTTCTGCTTCCCAAGTAGCTCCCTTGATAGACTGATTTCGCCAACGAACTTTAACTTAAGGGACTTTGTAACGCCCCAGAAAATAGGTCCCGGAGCATCACACAGTGCTTGAGGCTATGAGTAGCCCCAAGCTAACCCTTTGAGCCATTTTCATTCAGTTCAACATAAATAACGAGGTTTCCATGAATAACCCTCAAATATCAACAGAGTAATCATCATCCAAGAATAAAAGAATTTCAAAAAGATAATAAAATACGACTTACTAGTCAACTCCAAACATCTATACTAGTCTAACAAGCCTCTAAGAAAATCAATAAAACCAGTAAGCCATTGAGACATGCCCCAACTGACTCATACTCAGTTATGAAATGTAAACAATTCTGTGAAACCAACATCAGACATCACGTCCTTAGAACATGAAGACTCACCATAACAGAGGATGTAGAATAGCGGGCTCGAAGAATCACTGTCGAACCTGGAACTGAGCACCTGAACCTACGTTCGTAGAAAATATATCCCACATTTGAAGATATGGGTCAGTACCATGGAAAGGAACCGAGTATATGGGGGTGTATGCAGTTGTATAAACATCATCATCATAAATATTTATAAGAAATATGCAGGATGTATGAAAGACTCACATAGCCCGAAGAAAATCATGATAATCATGAGAGGATTAAATAATTATAATAACACATGTGAGTCATCATATAATTTGTCAATCACTTTCAGTTCATCAAGAATATCAATTCTCATAATGTAAATATCATTTAAATCTTTTGAAAGAATAACTTTCACTATTCCACTTTCATATCAATTCACTATTCATCATAGACACAAGGAAACACACACACACTTGGAGATCCTATAGCCGACATAAACCATGTGAGTTACATGGAGTCCAACATACAACCCACGTTAGGGAGAGCCGTTCTATCTTTTCCATCGGAGTAGGACTATCGATATCAAATCCACACAAACTAGTGATCACTATATAAATTAGCCTCAGGCTCACTCCTATGGGGGCACGTAGTTCTAGGAAAGTAAGATCGCTTTATACCTCTCACTCAGTGCTAAAGATTTCTCTACAACTTAGCTCAGATCATTTCAAAGACAATCCATAACAAAACAATTTCATTAATATATAAATATACATCGGGAGCCATCATGCTTCCCATCTATCAAAATCAACCACGTTGTGGATTTCTTTCACACTCGAGTTCAAAATAACTCCATTCAGACCAAAAGGTCAAATCATTCAAAATATCTCAAATATTCAACATCAATGTGCTTATAACACACTTTCTCAAAAAAACACAATTTTCAATGGGGATTCACGACCCAAATATCAAAATCATGATAAATATCATTCAAGATTCATGCTTTATATCTCCACACATGTAAGTTCATCTTTTAAAATCATAAACATCAAGATTTTATAATAATCATCATAAGATATAGCTTCATGCTTCAAATTCATAAAAATCAAATAAAAATCATGCCTTTGTAAAGAAAATTACTTTTGGGCACAAGAACGAAAGAGAGTTCTTGTTGAAAAATCCCACATACCTTAAATGATGAACTTTAGATCGATACTTATTTTTTAGATGTTAATCGTTCCTTTGAATGATGGTTCTTGGAGTTCTTGAACTAGGAAGTTGGAATCTTGAATAAATTTGCAGAATTAATGGTGAACTTTGGAGGTTCTTGAAGTTGGATGTAGGAGCTTAGGGTTTTCTTTTTGAGGGAATTTGATGAAATATAACATATAATGCTTCTAATAGGCTTTAATATACGATTTGGATGGATTTTGGGTGAGGAGGAATGACCAAAACGCCCCTAAGAATCAAATAATTCTCGAATCTGTCCTTTGGTGGACTGTTTTGATAGTCTGAAGTAGATAAACCATAACATTTTACTCCGATATTGAAATTAAATAAAAGCAATTTCATTAGAAAGAGGACTCTCATATATTTCTGTTGATATATAGTATCTTACCTAGATCATTATGTATGAGGAGTTATGATCATTTGAAGTTGACCTAAAAATTTTCTTTTGATAGGCTGAAGTAGATCGACCATAACTTTTTGTTTTAATAGACAA
This sequence comes from Capsicum annuum, assembly GCF_002878395.1. Classification (NCBI taxonomy): domain Eukaryota; kingdom Viridiplantae; phylum Streptophyta; class Magnoliopsida; order Solanales; family Solanaceae; genus Capsicum; species Capsicum annuum. The sequence goes on from NC_061114.1 coordinate 105,782,202, forward strand.
ATTGGAAAGAGGACTCGCAGAGATTTTCGTTGATATATAGTAGATCATCTAGATCATTATGTACAAGGAGTTATGATCATTTAAAGTTGGAGTAAAAATACCCCAGGCCTCAGTACTTTTTTCTGCACATTTTACTGTTCACTAATATTCACGGTTCGATCTGAATGTTCATAACTCGTCACTCGGTGTCCGTTTTGGATATCGACATATTGTTGGAAATCTTATTCGATACTCTATACAATGGTGGGTCATAATCTAAGATATTCCACACGAAAAATTTATAATTCATTCTAGAAGATAGAACCCAACATGTTTACACATAAAATTTCAACAAAAAATTTCTTAGGGTATTACAGACATCTTTGTTCCTCAATTTATGAGTCTGATAGTCTAGGATTTTGACTGGAATCTCTTTATAAAAGAGGTTATTCTACACATCGATGCTACGAATAGAGACTACAACTGCTGGGGTCACCTATACACTTCTTGAGAAAGAAAACATGGAAAACTGGATGAACTGAGGCTAGATCTGAAGGCAATTTGAGCTCATAATCTACCTTATGGAAACGACTGAGAATCTTGAATGGACCGATATATCGGGGATTGATCTTTCCCTTCTTGCTGAATCTCTTCACTCTTTTCATGGGAGAGATCTTGAGGTAGATATAATCACCAATCTCAAACTCGATATCCTTTCTACGAACATCTGTATAAGAATTCTATCGGCTCTGAATATCCCAGATCTCTCTTAATCAATAGGAATTTTACTAAGGCGTTGAATACCAAGTCAGTCCTTATAACTGAGGCCTCACTAACTTCGAACCAACCAATTAAAGAGCTACATCTCCTACCGTAGAGAGCTTTGAATAGAGCCATATGAATACTGGAATGATAGTTGTTGTTGTATGCAAACTCAATCAAAGTCAAGTGGTCAACCCAACTACCCTTGAAATCAATTAGACACGCCCTTAGCATATCTTATAGAGTCTGAATGGTCCTTTCTGCTTGACTATCTGTCTAAGGATGGAAGGTTGTACTGAGATGAACTTGGGTACCAAGACCCTTTTGGAACGCTTTCAAGAAATGAGAGGTGAACTCGGTACCTCTGTCTTAGATAATAGATAGCGGAACACCGTGTAATTTGACCAACTCCCTGATGTAGAGTTTGGCATAATCCTTGGTTGAATAAAAGGTGTGGACTGGAAGAAAATAAGCTGATTTGGTTATTCTTTCTATAATAACCCAGACTGAATCATGTTGATGGGGAGTTAGAGGCAAACCCGTCATGAAGTCCATGTTCACTTCTTCCCACTTCTAAGTAGGAATAAGGAACTCCTATATAGGACCACTAGGCTTCTGATGCTTTATCTTAACCAACTGACATATAGAGCACTTACCCACAAACTCTGTAATATCTCTCTTCATCTCACTCTACCAATAGACTACCCACAAGGCACAGTACATCTTTGTGGCAAATGGATGAATGAGTAGCGCGCACCATGCGCTTCTGCAAGAATTTTCTTCTTGAAGTCATCAACACCTGGATCACAGAGATGACCCTGACAACACAAAAAACCATCTCCCCCTTAGGAGAAAACCTCTACTTTATGATCCTAAACTAACTCTTTCAACTTGACAAGGCTGGGATCTCTATCTAGCTTTTCTTTCACCTCAGAAACTAGAGATAATTCTGAACTACTCTGAACCCATATATCACCCTCATCTGTATTGACTAAGTGAATTCCTAGTCTGGCAAGCTGATGTACTTCCTGAGATAACTTCTTCTTACTATCATCCACATGAACAGCACTACCCATAAACAGTCTACTGAGAGCGTCGGCCACTACATTGGCCTTGCCTAGATGATATAGGATACTTATGCCATAATCTTTCAAGAGCTCTAACCACCTTCTCTGATGAAGATTGAGATCTTTCTGAGAAAAGACATACTGAAGACTCTTATGATCTGTGAAGACATCTATCTGAACTCCATAGAGATAATGCCTCCAAATCTTCAAGGCAAAGACAATGACGGCTAACTCAAGATCATGAGTAGGATAATTCTTCTCATGGGGCTTAAGCTATCTGGAGGTGTAGGCTATAACCTTATCATGCTACATGAGGACATAACCCAAACCTACTCTAGATACATTACAATACACTACGAACCCATCTAAACTATTTGGAAGAGCTAGAACTAGAGCCGAGGTGAGTCGAGTCTTCAACTCCTAAAAACTCTGCTCGTAAGGATTTGACGATTGAAAATTGACTTTCTTCTAAGTCAATCTGGACATAGGGGATGCAATAGAATAAAATTCCTTAACAAATTGTCTGTAATAAGGAACTGTCTGTAATAGCCAACTAAACCGAAGAAACTCTTAATATCTGGTGGAGAGACAGGGTAAGGCCAGTTTCTTACTGCTTCGGTCTTTTGAGGATGTACTCTAATGCCTTTACTAGAAATGATGTAACCAAGGAATGGTACTGACCTTATCCAAAACTCGCACTTACTGAATTTGGTGAATAGCTGATGATCTCTGAGAGTCTGAAGTACTGTCCTGAGATGGTATGCATGATCGCGCTCACTATGGAAATAAACTAGAATTTCATCTATGAAGACTATGACGAACATGTCCAAGTACTGCTTGAACACGCGGTTCATCAAGTCCATGAAAGCAGCTGGGGCATTGGTAAGACTAAATGACATAACTAGAAATTCAAAGTGACCTTACCGAGTTCGGAAAGCTATTTTTGGAATGTCATATTCCTTAACTCTGAGCTGATGATAGCTGGATCTGAGATCTATCTTAGAGAAATAACTGGCACCCTAAAGTTGTTTAACCAAGTCATCGATTCTGGGAAGTGGATACTTGTTCTTGACCATGACTATATTGAGTTGACGGTAGTCTATACATATTTTGAGAGAACCATCTTTCTTGCACACGAATAATACTAGAGCGCCCCACAAGGAAATGTTGGGTCGGATGAATCCCTTATCTAAGAGATCCTTCAACTATTATTTCAGTTCTTTAAGTTTTGCTGGTGCCATTTTGTATGGTGGAATAGATATAGGCTGAGTATCTAGAAGAAGATCAATACTGAAGTCTATTTCCCTTTCGGAAGAAATTCCTGGAAGATCTTCAGGAAAGACATATGAATGGACTGATTCAAGATTGGGAGTCTCAGAACGGGAATTCTTAAAAGGAACAAGATGATAGACACATCCCTTAGATATCAATTTCCTTGCCCGAAGATAAGAAATAAGCTGACCTCTGAAAGCAGATACACTACCCTTTTACTCTAGGATGGGTTCATTTGGGAATTAAAACTAGACTATTTTATTTCTGCAGTTGACTTTGATGATGCCTATCTCCCAACTGATAAGGAGCACTAGTAGAAAAGGAGCAAAAACTCCTCTACTTATTTTTCTGCCACTAGCCATCATCTCTACTACCCTAAGACTGAGCACCTCCCTATTCAGAAAACCTGCTCCTCTTTCCCTACCTATCCCCAAATTTTGTTTGCCTCTTGTCATTCTTAACTTGCTGAATATGAATAGCCAATCAAGAAATATCCATATCCAAGATTAACAAAGAAATCTTTCTCTGTAGAATTAATTCTCTATTCAACCCAAAAGTGAAAAATCCTCATTCTCAACCACATATCAGCCACTAATTCAGGAGCATACCTTGATACCTGATGGAACTTCAAAGCATATTACTTTACTGACATACTCCTCTGCCTGAGGTTCACAAACTCTTCTATCTTGGATTCCCTTAATACTTAAGGAAAGAACCAACCTAAGAAGGCATTAAAAAAAGCCTCCAAGAAACTTTCCTCTTCCATATTACCTCTATCCCAGTCCCACTCTTCATACCACTGATAAGAAACATCCTTGAGCTAATAAGCTACAAATTTCACCCCTCTACATTGGTAGCCTGCATCACCTGAAAGATCTTTTCCATCTCATCCAAGAAGCCTTGTGGATCCTCCTCCACCTTCACACCAGTATAAGTTAGAGGACCCATCAATATAAATTGTCCGACCCTTGTAGCCTCAGCAAACAAACCACCAACCGTACCTCACTCATCCTGAGCAGCAACCAGATGGGAAATAATATGAATAGAAAAACAAAATTCTAAGTTTATCAGTTGCCCTGTAGGACCTGAGAAGAACTAGCTGGAATAGGAGGAACTCAAGCACTATCATGAGTAGGACCATAATATTGAAGATGTACTCCAGACATAGGACATACCCCTTTAACATTATCCTCAGATAAGATCAACGAATTTCTTTGTGTTCCAGATCTAGAAGGCATGATCTAAAATACGAACAGGGATTAGAGAGGATTCTAAGATTGAGAACACAAGATGGAAAATAGAATACCAAGAAAGTAAAACTTTCCTAAATGCATTATAGGCTCTCTCTTATGAGTGCGGCATGCTTTACACCCCGAAAAGAGACTCTACTCGATATGTCTTTATGGACTCACAAGTGACCATGAACCTAGGCTCTAATACTAACTTGACACGACCCAACCACAGGTCTTGTTATAATAGGCATCTCAAGTCCAACCAGGACCGGGGACCACTCCCTGTTACCCAACCCATCCACCTTTATACAACCTTTGATAGGTTAAATATTGAACATATAATAAGATAAAGTAAATGTTCTTATCAAAACTCTAGGATGGGTCACAATTGTGATTGACCCAATCGAGTCCAACCGTATCACACCAATTGTCCAACCACACCAAACCAAACCATAGGCCATAAACCAGGCCATAAGTAAATAAGTTAGAAAAAAAATTAATATAATTAATCTCAAAATGTAATACAATGGAACAAACAACAATATCATCCAAGAGTGTAAGCCCCAACACCAATAATGATGCCAAGGTAAAGACCAATACCGATCCAATCCATACCAACCCTCAGAAGTACCATAAAGCCTTTATCCAAATAAGTAAGCAAATTCTATTAGGAAATACCCACAACCATGGCCAAAACAAATATCCAATATAAAATAAGAGTGTCTAAAGAAATCCATTACATAAGATAATGTCTTCCAAAAGGATGAAAGCTCACCACTTTAGTTCAAATGCTAATACCGAATCCGCATGCTAAAAGGGAGAAGTAGAATAGTCATTCCTACATAGTGTGGGTATGCAGCCTCCAGTAGACAAGGTTAGAGAGTGACCACTAGCATGAATCTCAGGATAAGGATAAAATAGTGCCAGTTATAAAATAAAGTAAAACCATCCATAATGCATACAACCATATATATATAAGTGTAGGGAAAGGAAATCGAGTTTAGAATGTATTGCAAACCTTTACCTGGCTTGTGTAGCTTAGCCGTCCTAAACCACCCACGAGTGATATGGGTTCAGCTCCACTTATTGAAAAGGCCCCAGTGCACGTAGCTGCATGACAAGAGAAGTGTCCCATGGGGTGACTAGTACATCCCCCAATAGGGTGATATCATACATATGGTCCGCTAAGACTAATTCGCATATCGAAAAATACGAGTTTCTAGTTTTGGTCCCTTCAGGACCGCCACCTTCCACGGCTTTGCTACACACCTCGGAATTAATGCCTAATCAAAACCCTTTCTAAATGACCAACCAAATCCATTTACTATTTTATTAACCAAGGCCAATATTAGAGGTATTTTCGTACCACCCCTTACTTGCAAGTAATATCCAAAGCCAAACTATTTGGGTTAAGGAGACTTTTAAGTGACCTTTTATACGCAATATTAAACTACTTGGAAGACTTCTATGTTCTTAATAAGCTTAACCATTTATCCTTTAGCCTTTTCAAAACATTTAAACGACATATAGTTCCTTTACTAAGTTTAAAACATACAAGATTTCCATTAATAGAAGTCAATGCAAGGAACATATCTTTGTAAGCATTTTATCTAATACCTTGGAGGCATAATACAACCAAAACCAATTACAAAGACCATTAAACCATTACTGTGCAATCCAACTGTCCAAAACCACTATTAATGTATATAAAAGCATAATTAAAACTATAGGGAACCATAACCAAGTATTTAATAGAAAAATACACCAAATAATATGTAATACCCCGAATCTGGTACCCGAAATGCTACACAGTGCTCATGACCCCAAAGGACTATAAGCTAACCCATGACTGATATCTATACTTATATACTGCATAATATACTGAATAATGTGAAAACAAGAACCGAAAGGCCATAAGGTTCACATAACTAAAGTAAAACATAACATCTGAACAGGGTATGAAATACCCAAAACAACTAAAATAACTATCTAAACATAATAGTCTGGAAAGCCACTAACTGATGGAACTGTCTGAGTAAAGAGTTGATGGGACATGTCCCCAACTAACTCCAACTAATAAACTAATTACTGAGATAATAAAATGATGATCATGTCCTCGAAAGATGAGTACTCACTGCTAACTCTGACAGCTAAGACTAGAATCTATTGATGCTCTGGATCTAGAGTCTCTGAACCAAAGGTATAACACACCATAGCACAAATGCATCAATACTTTAAATTTACTAGTATGCATGCGAGGTAGGCTAAATTCATGGGGTTCATATACATGAACAATACTGGCTAAATGACTAATATGAATGTGAGAATACATGCTTGCATACATAGTAACTATATCTGAAATCGTGATAACATACGTATGCTGATGACTAACATGAATAATGACTAAACTCTGATAACTGATAACATGAGTGAAGGTATCTGATAGTCTTAAATCTAATGAAACTAACTGAGTTTTGTACTGTATATGAATTGACTGTATCTGACAGTCCTGAATTCTAAAAAACTATCTGAGTTCTCTTTTATTAAGACTGTGGGAGGTAGTCATCTAACCGACATGCCCCAAATAATTCATTACAACTAAATTGGGGTCCAATCTATGCCTTGATTGGAAGGGTGTCAATACCGCACCACTAGTAAGGACAACATATGAATGACCCTAATATAACAGGTAACTCTAGTGAGAATGGTAGGAACCCTCATATAGTAGGCTAAGCTACCTCATCCACCCTTATATAGCAGGTTATGATGTATCAACCTATGCTGGATACATAGTTTTGGAATGCAAGGATTGCTTCTAAGAATCACACCCTCATATAATAGGTGAGTTCCCGTCCTTGGGTTCGCTCGATGCTAATTTCTACTCTCATCTGACTAAATACTGAACATGATTTACTAAACTAAACATGGACTGAAGTACTAAATTCCGTTAACTGATGGAATACTACTGATATTTGACAACTAACTGAGTTCATGAGATCGTGGAGATTTCCTGAGTCATAAGACTGTCTGAAGTCTAAGGATCATAGCTTGGCTGAGAGTATCGTGAAAACATTACATGGCTCTAGGCACACATCTAATGTTTCAGGTACAAGTACCCCTAGGACTCGATTGAAGAAAACTAATGAAGTATGACTTTATCATGTACAAGACCCAAAACAATAATACATAATTTAATAAGTTCGGGATTTCATGAAGTACAGGGCTATCATACTATCTAACATGGATGAGAATACTGATAGTCATTTCATAATCTCATATTCTAATATCATGGCCATTCCAACAACATACACATTTCACAATGATAACATGTAAACCATTTAAACATAGGAGGATGACAAGCATGTCATATTTTTCTTATGTCTTGAGCTATAAACTATGATTTCTACTTTTTTCAAGCAATTTATCAAGCACCTTGCATGCATAACTTATGGCATAAGTGAATTCATCAAATTACACATCATAAGCAACTAAATTCATGAATTTTATCTTGCATGTTAACATAATATCATGATAAAAATACAAAGATTCCAACTTTGAAATCAATCAATGTCAACAACATGATTAGAAATAACCCACAACATAAATACCATGATTTATAGATAAAATAAGGTTCTTGAGCTACATGGATGGAAGGAATCCATGAATGAACACAACACATACCTTAGTTCATGATTTTGTGAAGATTGATGGTGAAACTTTCTTAAAATTGGATATTCCATGAAAACCCTAGCTTGTTCTTGAGTGAAACTTTAGAGAAACTAGTATATCTTGGGTGAAAAGTGGATGAATCACATGTTAAAGGGATTAAATAGGGGTGGGAAGTTGACCCTTCTAACCCTGGATGCATCATTTAATTTTAGTGCAAAATTTCCCAAATTGGACCCTTGGCGAGATGCGGCACTCTCGCGCCGTGTCACTGGATTTTGACAATTGGGAAATAGAGGGATTGCGCAACATGGAGCCATAGCATTACCCATTCTTTTGCAACCTGGAACTTTGGCGTGACGCGGAGGAAATCGTGTTGAGATACTAGAAAAGGACAATTGTTATTTTATCTTATGGCACGGCGCGCCACTAACCAATATGGCGTTGTTTTACGACGGGAACTTAAAATAGTCATAACTTCTTACCTGGTTATTAGATTTAGATGAATTTTATATTGATGAAAAGCTTATTGAATTTCCCACTTGACAAATAGTGAAAATCTTATAAATATCACATGTACAAAAGTGGATTCATCTTTAAAATAAATCTCCTAATATTTTTTTTAAGATAATTTCAAGCTAGGAAAAGGTACGAGGTATTACAATATCTCCCCCTAAAGAGCATTCATCCTCAAATGAGACTAAGAGTGATTGGAAAAACATAAACTGCTATACATACTGAACATGAATAACTAAACCATGATCTCATGACTGACATGATTGATAACTGAATATATCATATTGAACATGCATATCTGATGCATTTGTAGCTGATTCATGAATGCATAACTGAGTGTTCTGAGGAAGTTTCTCCCAATGAGAATACATGTCTGATGCATAATTATATAACTAAAGTGATACATATTTGTATGACTGAATATGCAATGGTACTTGATACCAAGTTTGTGATGAACACTGAACATAAAATTTAGTAATCTTAAGGAGAACTATTACCTTGAGCTTGATCTAAGTTGGCAGAGAAGAGGTGAGGATACTTGGTATACATATCTGTTTCTGCTTCCCAAGTAGCCCCCTCGATGGACTGATTTCTCCCAAGAACTTTAACTAGAGGGACTTTGTAACACCCTGGAAAATGGCTCCCGGAGCATCACACAGTGCTTAAGGCTATGAGTAACCCCAAGCTAACCCTTTGAGCCATTTTCATTTAGTTCAACACAAATCAACGGGGTTTATATAAATAATCCTCAAATATCAACAGAGTAATCATCATCCAAGAATAAAAGAATTTTAAAAAGATAACAAAATACGACTTACTAGTCAACTCCCAACATCTATACTACTCTGACAAGCCTCTAAGAAAATCAATAAAACCAGCGAGCCATTGAGACATGCCCTAACTGACTCATACTCAGTTATCAAATGTAAACAATTCTATGAAACCAACATCAGACATCACGTCCTTGGAACATGAGGACTCATCATAACAGAGGATGTAGAACAGCGTGCCTGAAGAATCACTATCGAACCTGGAACTGAGCACCTGAACCTATATTCCGAGAAGATACAGCCCATATTCGAAGATATGGGTCAGTACCATAGAAAGGAACGGAGTAATGGGGGTGTATGCAATTGTATAAACATCATCATCATAAATATTTATAAGAAATATGCAGGATGTGTGAAAGACTCACATAGCCTGAAGAAAATCATCATAATCATGAGAGGATGAAAAAAGCACAATAACACATATGAGTCATCATATAATTTGTCAATCACTTTATGTTCATCAAGAATATCAATTCTCATAATGTAAATATCACTTAAATCTTTTGAAAGAATAACTTTCACAATTCCACTTTCATATCACTTCACCATTCACCATAGACACAAGGAAACACACACACACTGGGAGATCCTATAGCCAACATAAACCATGTGAGCTACATGGAGTCAAACGTACAACCCACGTTGGAGAGAATATTCCTCTCTTTGCCATCGGAGTAGGACTATTGATATCAAATCCACATAAACTAGTGATCACTATATAAATCAGCCTCAGGCTCACTCCTATGGGGGCACGTAGTTCTAGGAAAGTAAGGTCGCTTTATACCTCCCACTCGGTGCTAAATATTTCTCTCAAACTTATCTCAGATCATTTTAAAGACAATCCACAACAAAACAATTTCAGTAATACATAAATATATATCGGGAGTCATCATGCTTCCCATCTATCAAAATCAACCACGTTGTGGATTTCTTTCACACTCGAGTTCAAAACAACTCCATTAAGACCAAAAGGTCAAATCATTCAAAATATCTTAAATATTCAACATTAACATGCTTATAACACACATTTTCTCAAAAAAAACACAATTTCCAATGGGGATTCAGGACCCAAATATCAAAATCATGATAAATATCATTCAAGATTCATGCTTTATATCTCCACACATGTAAATTCATCTTTCAAAATTATAAAAATCAAGATTTCATAATAATCATCATAAGATATGGGTTCATGCTTCAAATTCATAAAAATCAAATAAAAATCATGCCTTTGTAAAGAAAATTACTTTTGGGCACAAGAACGAAAGAGAGTTTTTGTTGAAAAATCCCACATACCTTAAATGATGAACTTTAGATCGATATTCATTTTTGAGATGTTAATAGTTCCTTTGAATGATGGTTCTTAGAGTTCTTGAACTAGGAAGTTGGAATCTTGAATAAATTTGCAGAATTAATGGTGAACTTTGGAGCTTCTTGAAGTTGGATGTAGGAGCTTAGGGTTTTCTTTGTAAGGGAATTTGATGAAATATAACATATAATGCTTCTAATAGGCTTTAATATAGGGTTTGGATGGATTTTAGGTGAGGGGTATTGACCAAAACGCCCCTAAAAATCAAATAATTCTCGAATCTGTCCTTTGGTGGACTGTTTTGATAGTCTAAAGTAGATCAACCATAACATTTTACTCCGATATCCAAATTAGATGAAACCAATTTTATTAGAAAGAGGACTCTCATATATTTCCATTGATATATAGTATCTCACCCAGATCATTATGTATGAGGAGTTATGATCATTTGAAGTTGACCTAAAAATTTTCTTTTGATAGGCTGAAGTAGATCGACCATAAATTTTTGTTCCAATAGATAAATTGGATGAAACCAATTTCATTAGAAAGAGGACTCGTAGAGATTTTCGTTGATATATAGTAGATCACCCAGATCATTATGTACAAGGAGTTATGATCGTTTAAAGGTGGAGTAAAAATACACCAAGCCTTAGTACTTTTTCCTGCACATTTTACTGTTCACTATTAGTCACGATTCGATCGGAATGTTCATAACTCGTCACTCGGTGTCCGTTTTGGATATCCACATATCATTGGAAAGCTTATTCAATACTCTACGCAATGGTGGGTCATAATCTAAGACATTTCACATGGAAAATTTATAATTCATTCTAGAAGATAGAACCCAATATGCTTACGTACAAAATTTCAATGAAAAATTTCTCGGGGTATTATAGACATCTTTGTTCCTCAATTTAAAAGTGTGATAGTCTAGTTTTTTGACTGAAATCTCTTTATAAGAGAGGCTATTCTGAACATCGATGCTATGAATAGAGACTACAACTGCTGGGGTCACCTATACACTTCTTGAGAAAGAAAACATGGAAAACTGGATGAAATGAGGCTAGATCTAAAGGCAATTTAAGCTCATAAGCTACCTTGTAGAAGCGACTGAGAATCTTGAATGGACCGACATATCGGGGACTGATCTTTCCCTTCTTGCTGAATCTCTTCACTCTTTTCATGGGAGAGATCTTGAGGTAGATATAATCACCAATCTCAAATTCAACATCCTTTCTACGAACATCTCTATAAGACTTCTATCGGCTCTTGAGTATCCCGGAGTCTCTTTTAATCAACAAGAATTTTTCTAAGGCATCGAATACCAAGTCAGGCCTTATAACTGATGCCTCACTAACTTCGAACCAACCAATTAAAGAGCTACATCTCCTACCGTAGAGAGCTTTGAATGGAGCCATATAAATACTAGAATGATAGCTATTGTTGTATGCAAACTCAATCAAAGTCAAGTGGTCATCCTAACTACCCTTGAAATCAATTAGACATGCCCTTAGCATATCTTATAGAGTCTGAATAGTCCTTTCTGCTTGACTATCTGTCTGAGGATGGAAGGCTGTACTAAGATGAACTTGGGTACCAAGACCCTTTTGGAATGCTTTCAAGAAATGAGAGGTGAACTCGGTACCTCTGTCTGAGATAATAGATAGTGGAACACCGTGTAATTTGACCAACTCCCTAATGTAGAGTTTGGCGTAATCCTTGGTTGAATAAGAGGTGTGGACTAGAAGAAAATAAGTTGATTTGGTCATTCTTTCTATAATGACGAAGACTGAATCATATTGATGGAGAGTTAGAGGCAAACCCGTCATGAAGTCCATGTTCACTTCTTCCCACTTCTAAGTAGGAATAAGGAACTCCTATATAGGACCACTAGGCTTCTGATGCTTTATCTTAACCAACTGACATATAGAGCACTTACCCATAAACTCTGCAATATCTCTCTTCATCTCACTCTACCAATAGACTACCCACAAGGCACAGTACATCTTTGAGGCTCCTGGATAAATAGAGTAGCACACCATGCACTTCTGCAAGAATTCGCTACTTGAAGTCATCAACACCTGGATCACAGAGACGACCCTGACAATGCAAAAAAACCATCTCCCCCTTAGGAGAAAACCTCTACTTTATGATCCTGAACTAACTCTTTCAACTTGACAAGGCTGGGATCTCTATCTTGCTTTTCTTTCACCTCAGAAACTAGAGATAATTCTGAACTACTCTGAACCCATATATCACCCTCATCTGTATCGACTAAGTGAATGCCTAGTCTGGCAAGCTGATGTACTTCCTGAGATAATTTCTTCTTACTATCATCCACATGAACAGCACTACCCATAAACAGTCTACTGAGAGCGTCGACCACTACATTGGCCTTGCCTAGATGATATAGGATACTCATGCCATAATCTTTCAAGAGCTCTAACCACCTTCTCTGATGAAGATTGAGATCTTTCTGAGAAAAGACATACTGAAGACTCTTATGATCTATGAAGACATCTATATGAACTCCATAGAGATAATGCCTCCAAATCTTCAAGGCAAAGACAATACGGCTAACTCAACATCATGAGTAGGATAATTCTTCTCATGGGGCTTAAGCTATCTGGAGGTGTAGGCTATAACCTTATCATGCTATATGACGACACAACCCAAACCTACTCTAGATACATTACAATACACTACGAACCCATCTAAACTATTGGAAAGAGCTAGAACTAGAGCTGAGGTGAGTCGAGTCTTCAACTCCTAAAAACTCTTCTCGTAAGGATTTGACCACTGAAACTTGACTTTCTTCTAAGTCAATCTGGACATAGGGGATGCAATAGAATAAAATTCCTTAACAAACTGTCTGTAATAGCCAACTAAATTGAAGAAACTCTTAATATCTGGTGGAGAGACAGGGTGAGGCCAGTTTCTTACTGCTTCGGTCTTTTGAGGATGTACTCTAATTCCTTCACTAGAAATGATGTAACCAAGGAATGCTACTGACCTTAGCCAAAACTCGCACTTACTAAATTTGGTGAATAGCTGATGATCTCTGAGAGTATGCAGTACTGTCCTGAGATGGTCTGCATGATCGCGCTCACTACAAAAATAAACTAGAATATCATCTATGAAAACTATGACGAACATGTCCAAGTACTGCTTGAACACACGGTTCATCAAGTCCATGAAAGAAGCTAGGGCATTGGTAAGACTAAATAACATAACTAGAGATTCAAAGTGACCATACCGAGTTCGGAAAGCTATTTTTGGAATGTCATATTCCTTAACTCTGAGCTGATTATAGCCGGATCTGAGATCTATCTTAGAGAAATAACTGGCACCCCAAAGTTGTTTAAACAAGTCATTAATTTTGGGAAGCGGATACTTGTTCTTGACCATGACCATATTGAGTTGATGGTAGTCTATACACATTTTGAGAGAACCATCTTTCTTGCACACGAATAATACTAGAGCGCCCCACAAGGAAATGTTGGGTCAGATGAATCCCTTATATAAGAGATCCTTCAACTGTTATTTCAGTTCTTTATGTTTTTCTGGTGCCATTTTGTATGGTGGAATAAATATAGGTTGAGTATCTAGAAAAAGATCAATACTGAAGTCTATTTCCCTTTTAGAAGGAATTCCTGGAAGATCTTCAGAAAAGACATCTGAATATTCATTCACTACTGGGACTGATTCAAGACTGGGAGTATTAGAACGGGAATTCTTAAAACGAACAAGATGATAGACACATCCCTTAGATATCAATTTCCTTGCCCGAAGGTAGGAAATAAGCTGACCTTTGAAAGCAGATACACTACTCTTCTACTCTGGGATGGGTTCATTTGGGAATTGAAACTAGACTATTTTATTTCTGCAGTTGACTATGGCGTAGTAGGAATGAAGCCAATCCATGCCGAGAATGACATCAAAATCAGTCATCTCTAATTCGATTAAGTCTACTGAAGTGACTTTTTGAGATATCCTAATCGGGCAGTTCTTGTATACCCATTGGGATATGATGGTTTTACCCACTGGGATAGAGACTAAAAAGGGCTCTTATAGAATTTTAGGACTGACTTCGAAATTGAATGCTATATAAGGAGTGAGAAAAGATAAAAAAGCTCCTGGATCTAGCAAAGCATAAACATGTACATGAAAGATCTGTAATGTACTAGTAACCACATCAGGATAATTTTCCTGATCTTGTTGGGACTAAAGAGCATAGAGACGATTTGGGTGTTGCCCACTAGTAGCATTGGTGGTGGCACCCTACTAATTTGGGTGACTGGGCTAAGTTGAGGAGCAATTCTGTTGACCTTGAGGACCTGGATAAGGATAGTCTCTAACTCTGTCGCTGGCTTGCCACATCCAAAACAAATACCACTACCAGCTCTACAAATATCCTATTGGTGCTTGCCATAAGTCTGGCAAAGAGGATAGGTGCGGGCACTACTAACACTACCCTGGGACTTAGTGCCTAGCGCTGTATCTTTTTTACCCTCTCTAAACTTAGGAACTGGAGCATTGGCTAAAGAAGGAGCTAGAACTGATGAGTTAGTACGAAACTAAGAACGGTTTCCTCCTTCTGACTTAGGCTGAGCAAAGTTGAAACTACTTATCTTCACTTTCATATTCTGTTTCTACCTCATCTTAATCTTCTGCTCATCTATCTACTGAGCATAATTCATGAGCCTGGCTAATGTCATGTCACTATTTAGCATGGCAGATCTACAGTCATTAACCACGCTATCATTCACCCCTAAAACAAACTTACTCATCCTTGCCTTGCTATCTGCAACCATATGAGGGGCATATCTGGCTAATTGAGTAAACTAAAAAGAATACTCTTTCACTGTCATATTTCCCTACCTGAGGTTGATAAATTCTAGCACCTTAACTTCTCTAAGCTTTAGGGGAATGAATCTATCAAGGAAAGTAGAAGCACACTTCTCCCACTCAACATGCCCTGCATTATCTTCCTAACTTCTACTATTTAAACCAAGTGTGAGCAACATCCTGCAATAAATATTCAATTAGCTCAGCACTCTTACTAAGAGTAACCTCCATCATATCTGTAACCTTCTGCACCTCATCTAGGAATTCTTGAAGGTCCTCATCTGACTTAGACCCGAGAAAGAATTGAGGATTCATTCGGGTGAAATCCTAAATCCTGGCTACAGCTGGATTGGCCACTAGATTAGCAAAAATGACTCTGGTCACTTATTCTGATCAGCAACTGAGTTAGCAAGAGTAGTGAATGCAGCTCTAAACTCTTCATGAGAAATATGTTCATCCAAGGGATCTTCTTAGATAGGTTGGGTTCTTCTCTTGGGAGGCATGTTCTGAAATAAGGAGAATAAATAAATTAGACTAAGAGATTAGATTGAGATTATGCTTAGTGGCACAACATAAATACTCAAAGAAGGGAAACTGTTCCTAAAACATCTTATAGCCTCCTGTATAAAAATGTGGGTCGTAATACACCTATGTACAAGACTCTACTAGATGCAGTTTTCAGACTTCCTAGGACTCTATTGAACCTTAGGCTCTGATACCAAGTTTGTAATGCCCCAAATCTGGTACCTGGAACGCTACATGGTCCTCATGACCCCGAAGGACGGCAAGTTAACCCATGAATAATATTTGTACCTGTATACTGAATAATGCAGAAACATGAACTGAAATACTATAAGGTTCATATAACTGAAGTAAAACATAACATCTAAATGGGGTATGAAGTACCCAAAACAACTAAAATAACTGTCTAAACATAATAGTCTGGAAAGCCTATAACTGACAAAACTGTCTGAGTAAGGAGTTGATGGGACATATCCCCAACTAACTATAACTAATAAAAAAATTACTGAGATAATAAAATGATGATCATGTCCTCGAAAGATGAGGACTTACTACTAACTCTGACAGCTGAGACCAGAATTTACTGATGGTATAGAGCTCGTGTCTCTGAACCTATGGTATAAGATACCACAGTGCAAATGCGTCAGTACTTTGAATGTACTGGTATGCATGTGAGGTAGGCTGAATACATGGGGTTTATATGCATGAACAATACTGGCTAACTGACTAATATGAACATGAGAATACAAACTTGCATACATAGTAACTATATCTGAAATTCTGATAACATGAGTATGCTGATGACTAACATGACTAATGACTAGATTCTGATAACTGATAACATAAGTTACAGTATTTGGCAGTCCTTAATCTTATGGAACTAGCTGAGTTCCGTACTATATCTGAGTGGACTATATCTGATAGTCCTGAATTCTAAAGAACTATCTGAGTTCTTTTACTGAGAATGATATTAAGACTATGGGAGGTAGTCATCTAACCGGCATGCCCCAAATGATGTATTATAGCTGAATCGGGGTCCAATCTATGCCCTGATTGGAAGGGTGTCAGTACCGCACCACTGGTAAGGAAAATATGTAAGTGACCCTAATATAGCAGGTAACTCTAGTGATAATGGTAGGAACCCTTATATAGCAGGCTAAGCCACCTTATCTACCCTCATATAGCAGGCTATGATGTCTTAACCTATGTTGGCTACGTAGTTCTAGAATGCAAAGATTGCTTCTAAGAATCACACCCTCATATAACAGTGAGTTCCCATCCTTGGGTTCACTCGGTGCTAATTTTTACTCCCATCTAAATAGACACTGAACATGATTTACTGAATAGAACATGGACTGAGTTACTGAATTCCATTGACAGATGGAATACTACTGATATTTGAAAACTGACTAATTTTATGAGATCATGGAGATTTCTTGAGTCATAAGACTGTCTGAAGTCTAAGGATCATAGCTTGATAGAGAGTATCGTGAAGACATGACATAGCTCTAGGCATATAGCTAATAGTTCAGGTACAATACCCCCAGGACTTGATAGAAGGAAACTGATGAAGCATGACTTTATCAAGTACAAGACCCACATTAACAATGCATAATTTACTAAGTTGTGGATTTCACGAAGTACAGGGTTGTCATACTATCTAACAGGGACGAGAATGTTGATAATCATATCATAATATCATTTAATAATATCATGGCCATTTCGACAACATACATATTTCACAATGATATCAAGGAAACTATTTAAACATAGGAGGATGACAAGCATGTCACATTTAGCTTATATCTTGAGCTATAAAGCATGATTTATACTTTTTCAAGCATTTTGTCAACCACCTTGCATGCACAATTGAGGGCATAAGTGAATTAATCAAATTACATATCATAATAACTAAATTCATGGATTTTATCTTGCATGGTAACATAGTATCATGATAAACACACAAAGATTCCAACTTTGAAATCAATCAACGTCAACAACAAGATTACAAATAACCCAAAACATAAATACCATAATTATAGATAAAACAAGGTTATTGAGCTTCATGGAAGGAAGAAATCCATGAATCAACACAACATATACCTTAGTTCATGATTTCGTGAAGATTGACGGTGAAACTTTCTTGTAATTAGATCTTCTATGAAATCCTTAGCTTTTTCTTGAGAGAAACTAGTATATCTTGGGTAAAAAATGGTTGAATCACGTGTTAAAAGGCTTAAATAGGGGTGGGAAGTTGACCCTTTTAAACCTAGATGCGTCACTTAATTTTAGTAAAAAATTCCCGAATTGGACCCTTGGCACAACACGGCACTATCGTGCCATGTCACTCGATTTTGACAATTGGGAAATTGATGGATGGCGCAACGTGGAGCCATCGCATTGCCCCTTATTTTGTGACCTAGAACTTTGGTAAAACGCAGAGGAAATCACGCTGAGACACTGAAAAAGGACAATTGCCATTTTAGCTTGTGGCGTGTTGTGCCACTGACCAATATGGCGTTGTTTTACGATGGGAACTTGAAATAGTTATAACTTCTTACCTGGTAATTGGATTTAGACAAATTTTATATCGATAGAAAGCTTATTGAATTTCCCACATGAAAAATAGTGACAATATTATAAATACCATGTGTACAAAAGTGGAATCATCTTTCAAATAAAGATCCTAACATTTTTTTGAGATCATTTGAAGCTAGGAAAAGGTACGGGGTAAAATAAAATAGTTAAAAGTTATAATCATGAAATTGTAAAGCCATGAAATAAATTATATAAACCATGCCTTTATTTGAAATTACAATGAGGGAATATAATCATGCCTCATACCAAAGAATTGGTAGAAAGAAATCACCAAGACAAGCCCCAAAGAAATCCTTAAGATGAAACCCTAGGCTTCTTGCCCCAAAAGCTCTTGAGAGAATTATGAGATATTTTAGAAAATATTCTAAGTGTTTATGAATAGTATAATAGGGAAAATAACTTATTAAGTATTAGAAGTTTTGGGTTTAGGTTAAGTAGGGAAATGTCCAGAATACCCCACTTAAGTCCCTTAAAATCCCATCACAGGGATACAACTGACCCATACGAGTTATACTCTCCCAATACGATTGGTACCCACCACTTGTATCCAATCTCCATTCTTAGATCAGACATTTTCTAGTATATGACTCATCTAACCAAGTCATAACCATAGTATACGATCAGTACCCATGACCCCTATCCCTGGCAGAATGAAATAATAGGAGGATCAAATATTGCCAACCCTATGAGTCCCTAATACAACGTGTACCAAGCCTTTACAACTTATACCCCTAGGTTGTACCCATTCAAGTGACGAAAATCATACTACCAACTAACACTGGTCATCATACAATAAGACAATACCACTCGTACCCCAACTTACGGCTCATACCTATGAGTTGTATTGGGTCTGGAGAATAGAGTTCCAAAAAATTTTCTAAGGGTCAAAACCCAAGATGTTTCAAATATATGAAACTAAAGCCAATATTACCCTAAGCATAGGTGCCTAAAGCATTTTAATCTAAATTGAGTAATCAAAGTCATTCTCATTCTAAACATGATATATAAAGCCTAATTCACCTAAGGCATTAGGAAACAAGTGTTTCAATTCTATGATTTCAAAATAGCCTTAATGGCCCAACTAACCCAAGTCTTGCAATTCATTAATCCAACACCTAGAACCCATCCCAAATTTAACATAATATCATAGGTATACTATGAAATAGATCAATCTAACAAGGGATAAATGTAACCTACGTCGACTTAGAAAAAAGCTCATAAGAATACTAAAGCATCATTTTCCCTTCCAAAAAGCTTCCACAATATTCTAAGATATCAAAATCACATTATACTCATAATACAATAATAATGATATTCATTTTGCACCAATGTGCTTCGGGTCCAAAAATCATATCAAAGCCCTCATGTGTGTCCCACTTATGGAAATCATATTTACAACATCAACCCAACATCCTTATATGCTCAGGAATTATTACTCTCAAAATAGGTAAAAACTAACCTAAATTGGGGCTAAAATCAAGCCCTCAAAATTTTGGAATTTTGGGCAAGAAATCAATAAAATCCACTAATAAAAGGGTGAATTCTTATCAGATATCGGAAGATAATCACAAAATAAATGTTAATCAAGCTCCCAAGTAACCCATAAGTCTCAATTTATTCTATGTCACTCCTTAGGCTTTTTGCTCTCAAGAAATCATTGAATTCATGACTTAAGGGTCTATTTATACCTATACTAGGTACTCGAGGCCTGTAATCATAGACCCAAACCTGCGATTATAACATTTAGTGGTTGCATACGTGAGTTGCAATCACAACTCATACCCTATGATTGAACTACTCTAATGACTACACAATGTGTTGTGATTGAAATACCTATTCTATAATCGCACTAATTTTCCTTCCGATGGTACCACGATCGTAGCCCTTGGCTTGCGATAGCAGCTGAATCAACTGACTTAAACTTGGAAAATCTTCAAAGTTTCTCCCAAGACCTTATGATTCATCTAGAATACCATATACGTAAATGAACTATGAAACCATACCAAATTCAATATTCTGGACTCAATGACGCAATCAGATTTTCTATCTGAGGCTGTTTCAACCAAATGTGGGTCTCATACCCATATTTCTTTATCTTAACTTTTTGACCAATAGGTCAAATTGAGAATGGGCACCTTACCACCCAAACTAAAGGTCCATCTAGAAAAAAATTAACATTCTAGAGTTGTTTACGGAGTCAAAATTTGCATATGAGGTCATTTTGCTAAAGTTTTGCCCGATGGTCATTTAGAATCAAGAAAGACTTTAAACTAGGGAATTGGATCTAAAAATCAAATGAACTCCCTGGTAATCAAATTGTAAGTTCCAGTGAGTCATGCATAAATTGGGGCAACTATAGGAAAGCTCTAATAGCAGATATAAGTAGAAATATAGAAAATAACCTAAAGGGTCATTATATTTTTTATGTGATATCTGCCAATTTATGCTTCTTTCTTATACTTGTATTGTGGTATATGTGTATATTGTTGAACTGTTAGTGAAGACAGTGTGGGCTACCATCTGGGACATTTTCTAATTATAGGTGACGTGCCCATAGTGTGTATTTTATATGCTTTATTTTCTACTTTGCTCAGTCGGTATTGATACCTACATAGTATAAATAGACTGTACTCATCCTTACTGCTCCCTTTTAGTACTGATATAGGTACGAGTGATGTTACCCAAAACTAACCTCCAAAGAAGTATTTTACCGTTGATACCAAATATAGTAACCCAACTAGGTTGGGGTTGATCCCACAGGTAAAACGTTGAATAGTTGTTTAACTTGCTGAAATCCACTAGCAGTGTGGAAAAGTAAATGGGGGAATTTGGAAATCAAAGTAAGTAGTAGCCAAACTTGAAAGCTTTAAGTTGTAAGCAATAAAAGACTAATACTAGGATTGTGTTCCTCCTAGCTTCTAAACTCTGTAAATTTTGTGTTCAACCCAACTATTCTGTTACTCTGCATGTAAAGTCGCTAGCTATGTATTGTCAACCATCTTGTAAACGTGTTGATAAATCTCACCCTTTACCTTGTGAGTCTCAAGGTGTCTCCTTATTGCTCTTTGTCTATGAATTCAGTTAAACTTTTACTTTTTGTGTCCCAAGTTGATTAAATGAGATAATGGAATAATAAGATGGATGTGAATCTCAAATTATTATCTTAATCCTCTTTTCCCCATCTCAAACTCCCTTATGAGAAAGTTATCAAATACAGGAAATCCTCAAGCTTTTAAAGTAGCTCTGATGTAATTTATTATGAATAAGATTAAGATACATATATAAACCTTAGAATAGATGAATCTCCCACTTCTTTTATGTATCTAATGAATTCATGTAAGTTATTGCACATGAATAATATGAATAAAATCCAAATTCTTCAATTGAATAATAACCAAAAAATATAAAAAATAATTTAAAGTGTTATAAAAGTATATAATAGAATATCTAAGAGTGTAACTTAATAAAATATAAACCATAGGGTATTCATAGTATCTCAAAAATACCCAAAAATCCTAATAAAAATGGAAAAAGAAAAAGTAAGTCAGCATAAGGTATGACTCATTCGTCTACTCATAAGGTCTTCTTATGAGTCATACTATGCTAGTCATATCCATTCTAGTATCTGACCTTGTAGGGCTTCAACTTTCTATTCTTCTGATGACTCATGCTCATGAGTCGTATCTTGACCATACGACTCATGGCCTTCACTCGTTACCACCTGGGACCTCTTCTTTTAATGTTTTGGACACTAGTCTATTAATGATTTATCCATATGAGTCGTACTCAGACTTTCAAATCATCTTCTTCTGAGACTTAAACTCTTAATGGGAGTCTGAGGTTCTATTCTCTTTATGGTTTCTTGACATAACCCGTATCCTTGTCTTATGCCTCGTATGCTCCACTCGTATCTTTTTTGTACTTAGATTTTCTGATTGGATTTGGTTGTTGTTATGCTTATGAGTCAACCTATAATCCATATGATGTGTTGAAGACTCGTGAGGTGGTTTGTATCATCTGCAAACTTGGTATTTTCAATAGCTTTTTCTTATAATTTCTTTCCAATACAATTATTGATCCATTTCACCTACAACAAGCATAAACGAACATCATATCCATTAAAATAATCTAAGTACAAGCATAAATGCTTTTATTTTTAAACATCAAAAGTGTCGTGTTTCCACGGCTCATCAATGAGTTCACCGTATGGTTGTTGATTCGGGTGGTATTTGTAGTATTTTTGAGGTAGTAGTCATTTTATGCTTCTATAGAGTAATTACTACCTCCTCTTGTTTAGTTTGTCTTGTTTTCATATTAAGTGATAGATTGTGTTCCTTTTTGGACTATCAGATGTAAATTTTGACTTTGAGATGTATTTAGTTGGTTCATACACTATGACTCTAGATTATGGGAGATGTATGGTAACTTTGTTGTGTATATTTTGCTATTATTGTATATTTGTGGTTCAACTTTATTATAGAAGCCTTACCTTGAGTTTTACTATTATTTTTCCTTTCCATATCAATTTGGGTGATAGGCTTACTAGTCAAGGATTGTCGTGACAAATTCCATTGTGACCCTTGATTTTTTGGTCATGATACCCTCGGTTCATGAACATTAGTAAGTTAGCTGAATGGAGTATGATATTGAGATACAGGAAAGCATACAGGTTGCCAACCCTCCTTGGGTCCTATTTTAAAGTGTTACGACTTTGAAGGTGTATATAAAAAAACCACGTGATGGATTAAATTCGCCATCATCATATCATTGCATTGCATTACATTGTGGTATTTTCTCTTATATATTGTTGTTGTGTAGTTAGTTTCCTTAGTTATATTCTATGTGTAACTACATTTATCTTTATATCTTAGAACTATTACTAGAGACAGTTTGGGCTATCATTTAGGAACTTTTCTATTTACAGGTAATTTGCTCATAGTATCTTTTACTTGTTTTTGTTTTCATTTTTGCTCAGTCAGGCTATGATACCTACTGAGTACAAGTGGACAGTACTAACTCCTATTGTTCCCTTTTGATGTAGATCCTAGTTTGAGTATGACTTTCGACAGTTGATTTTGTGCTATCTGGGTTTATATTTGTGGTTTGGGTGAGCTTAAGAATTTGGGGTAGCTTTTGGACCTACTCTTATTTTATCTTGTAGTTACTAATATTCATAGACAAATTATCGTATTTTAGTTTCTTATACTTTGTATTAGATGTTGTTTCCACATATGACACCGGTATTTTGGAACTTATTCTATTTCATCCAAAGTTTATGGTATTTACATATCATGTCTTGACTTCGCACGAGTCTCACATTTATGTGTTTTATTACATATTTTGATTGTCCTTATTTGTGTGGGTTTGTGGTTTACCTACTAAGGCTAGTATAAAGTAGGTGCCATCATGACCTTAAATTTTGGATTGTGATAATAGGAGTTGGACACGTTAATAGATAAGAACCTGGTTCAAAATAGCTTCATTAGGACAAGATAAGGCAATACAGATGAAAATGTTAGAGTTAGCACATACATGAAAGTTAACATGGTGCCTATGATCATTTTGTCAAAGTGATTCCCTTCAACAAAGGACACTAATGATAAAACTAGAAGATCATCTAAGTCATATAATATTAATTGAGTTGGGTATCTAAAAAGATATGGCACTGAGTTAGCTAACCTATATCTAATTTTTTTTGTCTTTTTGGTTCTTCCTTTTTTATAAAAAATAAAAGACCCATTTCTCTACCCAGTAAGGAAATTAATTACTCAAGATAATGTGGCTTGATAAACCCAAGTTTCACCCTATTATTCTAAAGCTTTTCCCTTCCTAATTTTTTGGTGAAAATATCAGTAGCCTGATCCTAAATTTTGCAAAACTTCATGAAAATATTCCCTTTTTAAAGATTATATATCTGAGAAAATGATATCCTAGATCGATGTGTTTGATTTTTTTTTATGTATAGGGTTTTAGTTATATTTACTACCCTTGTGTGGTCACACATGATGGGAACACATTGTACCATTATATTAAAGTCCTCCAACTTTTTATTTATCATATTACATTGAGCACAACATGAGGCACCAAATAGATATTCAACTTCAACCATTGAAAGATAAACATAGTTTGCATATTGATTAGCCATGAAATCAACTATGGTCCTAGGAATTGATCCATTTCAATGGTGTTCTATCTATCAAACATGTACCCATTATAGTTTGCATTATCATATATCCCAAATGATGGAATGAATCCCAAGTGAAATACTAGAGAACCAGATACTGAGATCTATAGATATCTTAGAATTTATTTAAAAGCCTTCTAGTGGGACACTTTTGGTTTGGATTGGAATTTGGCAGATAGACCTACATAATACATGTAATACCCTAAAATTTCCTTAAGTCTAAATTATATCTCTATAAGATTAAGGAATGACTTCCAAAGTGAGTAGTAAGGAATGACTTCCAAAGTGAGTAGTTTTTAAATCAGATAGGGTTTTCCTAGTTTTGACTTTTTATCATGTGGGATTTTGAATTAGCTTTCCAATGATACCAATTTCATCCAAATCTAGTATCAGAGTGAGAAGTTATGGCCATTTTACTGAGAGTTGTCAGAACCGCCCAGGTGCGATGGGCAGGTTGACGGACCGTCAAGATTTTGATGGACCATCGCTTGAGCCGTCATAACCAAGGCAGTAAACCCATCCACTAGCCAAGTACGACGGTTCGACCAATGGACCATCGAGCATGTGACGGACCATCGCCCAAGTCATCGCTACTAAGGTAGTAAGCCCATATTCTGGTCCAGGTCTGACGGTCGGACCGTTGGTTGGACTGACGGACCATTAAGCCAGTGACAGACAATGACACGAGCCATCGCAGATCCCATTTAGCATTTTAAAGTTGTTTTTAAAGGGTTTTTTTGTCTTTTTCCACCTTTTTTAACACCTATTTATATCAAAACAAAGCATAGAACATCAGAATCATCCAAAGCATCAAGAACTAGGGTTTTCCCTCAAGATAAAATCCAAATCTTTCTCCAAAAACCTTAAGATTCCACCATAGTTTTTACAAATTGAGTTAAGATTCAAGGTTCCCAAGTCAAAAGCTTCAGTAACCCTTACTCAAGAGTATTAAAAAGATTCTCAAGCAAGCTTGTTCATCTACAAGTCATAATCTAAGCTATGTGGGGTTTGAATAAGGATACTCCTTTCATCCTTGCGCCCAAAAGTTGTTTTAATTTCAAAGATATATGGTTTTACAGGTTTCTTATGAAATTGAAGTATGGGTTTATACCCTATGTTATTATTTCTTAAGATTATAATGGTTTCAATGTTTTAGAAATTGAAGTACATGAGTATGTTGAGATTATAATGCATATTGCTGAAAATTTCCAGATTTCTATATGATTTATGAATCTTTATGATATCGAGTATGAATTTTGATACGTCTTAATGTGAGATTGATATATGGGTCATTAAGCCCTACTTGAGATTTAAATTTTAAGAATTTTTGTGCTATAAAGCAACTATGATTTGAGTATATTGAGATTATTGAGAAAGTTTTGACTTTAATAGTCATAGTAGCTTTGAAATCCACTTTTCTTAATGAGATTATATATTTTATAGTTGGGTTCTTTATGAACCACGAGATTATTTTAAAGTGGATTTCCATGATATGAGCGTAGATAACTAAAGGGAGTAGTATTTCACACTGAGTTGGGTAAGTTACTATGGTTTCATACCCCAGAACTATGTGCCATCATAGGATTGAGATTT
Source organism: Capsicum annuum (assembly GCF_002878395.1). Taxonomy (NCBI): domain Eukaryota; kingdom Viridiplantae; phylum Streptophyta; class Magnoliopsida; order Solanales; family Solanaceae; genus Capsicum; species Capsicum annuum. The sequence continues at coordinate 105,808,580 of NC_061114.1, forward strand.
ATAGGCCCAAGGATGAGATAGTGATCACTGAGTTTAGGTTATACTACGTCTCTCCACAATGTGAGGTTTCTTCCTTAGGAGTACAAGAAGTTGGACTCCATGTAGCTCGCATGGTGTATGTCGGATAGAAGAACCTCTCTAATAGCAAGATTTTTCAAAGTAGTTTCTTAGAGTAAAATTTTCCCAAGAAGAAAGTAGTTTTCCCTATTAGTAAGAATAAGTAATCAGTTTCTAAAGTAAAGTATGTTCCTTGAGATGAGATTTATACTATGTGTTCCATTATTCATAATTTATGAGATATGTATTATGAGATTATTCGAGCTATGTAAGTCAGTTATATTAGCATTCATGATTTCTGTAACGATTGATGATATTATTATTTTAAGTATCGTATACACCCCTATATACTCAGTACATCCTCAAAGTACTAATCCACATATATGTCTGTGTGCTACATTGCCTCATAATGTATGTTCAGATGCTCAATCTCAGTAACGTCAGTGATCTCCGAGCACCTTGATCTACACCTCCATGGGTGGTGAGTCCTCATGGTTCGAGGACCTATTTTCCCTAATTTCAGTCTTTATAGTAGTTGGGTTATTTCTTTTCAGTTGAGTATAAGTCAGTTGGGGATCTATCCCAATGGCTCTCTAGTTATTGAGTAGCAGAGGCTTCGTAAGACTAGACTATCAGTGGTGTTTTAGACTTTTAAATATGTTGCTATTCATACAGTATTCTTTTGTTATTTCAGTTGAGATATGTTATGACTGTGCCATTGTTTTACTTTATCCATCTTAAAGTAAGGGTTAGAAGTAGTAACAGGCTCAAAGGGTTAGCTTAGGACTGCTTGTAGTCTTAAGCACCGTGTGACGTCTCGGGATTAGATTTTAGGGCGTTACAATACATAATGTTAAAAAGACAAATAGTCTCATATAACATAGAACTAATCATTCCTTGATACTTACTCTTTACAATAGGAGAACCAAGTTCATTAAGATCCAACTTGTTGTAGGTACCTATGAAAGTATCATTTGTCTTGGAATAATCCATCTCAAACCTTCACAATGGTTCTTTGATGTACTTCTATTGATGGATACTTGACCCATTAATTGTTTGATTGATTCGTAGTCATAAGAAGAAGGTAAGTTCCCCCATCATGCTCATTTCAAACTCTCCACCTTAGTCTTGAAAACTCGTGATGCATGTCATTATTTATTACTTAAAATATGATTTCATCAAGCTATACTTAGGCAATCAATAGGCTTTCTTCCTCCTTTTTCACAAATCTTCACAAAGATAATGTGATAAGTCTTCCCACGAGAGTAGTTATGTTATTAAAGTAGGTGTTTTATCAGTCTGTTACACTAGGCCCTAGGTGCACGATTGATATCATATAAAGCCTTGTCTAGTTTGTAAACATGATCAACATGTTCATGGTCTTCAAACCCAAGTGGTTGTTTCATATATACTTCTTCTTGTAGATATCCATTTAGGAAGATATTTTCAAATCCATCTAATAAACGGTGAATCTTATATATTTTGCAAGGATATTATTATTTTGACGACTTTCATTTAAGAAACTAGGGCAAATATCTCATTATAATCAATTCCTTCCTCTTAATTGAAACCCTATACCACTATCCCAGCCTTATTCCATATGATTTATCCTTTATCAACTAGTTTGTTTCCAATAATGATCTGATTTAAGTAATAGGGACCATTGCTTCATTAAAATTTATTTAATTATCCTGCATGGCAGGTATGCAGTTAACATGCAGTAGTGCCTTTAAGTTGTTCTTAGGCACCAAGAACATACACAAATTTCTCATGGTACACTTTGTCCTAATCCTAGAATGAATAGGAATGAGAATATTTTACATTGGATGTAAGCTCTTTTGCTTCTAGTTGCAAACATAAAACTCTTAAGAAAGACTCTGACTTGAAGAACTATTCTTGTGAGAAACTACTGGGATGTCTTGAGTGTTTAGTCAAGATTCCCCCTATAGATGTTCTCTCATATTTTACATCAGATTTATTTACCTAAAATTAGACTTGTGTTACTGATTCAACTGGCATTAAATCTAGTTTATTTATGTTGATCTTCTTCTTTTTCATTAGATGAGTTGAGTTATAGTCCAATTCTTGTAATGATCCTCTTGGTTATTTTCTACATTTCAACTTATTTTCTCTATTTAGAGATTTTCTATAGCTGCCCCAAGTCATTTATCACTTGCTGGAGATGACAGTTCAATTCACTGATAGTTTATTTATTTTTAGAGTCAATTTTTAGTGTTAAACCCTTCGTTGGTATCACTTGGCTATTGGACAAAAGCTTTATATATACAACCTTTTATGCCAATTTTGATAGTTCCAACAATTTTGGAATATCGATTTTAGGCTTGGTGGACCCTTGGTTTAGGTCCCAAGGCTTTCGGACTCATTCCTAGCTATTGGTTGGAAATTAAGGATGCACTTGGGTATGGGACCTATTTTTTGTCGAAACGATCTCAAATTGAAATTTTAATTGAGTTATTAGGTATGGAACATTAAATATAATAGGGTAGCATTATTCATTTGCATATACAAGATTTTGGATGAGGGGTCGATGGAGACTAAAAAACTTTCTAAGTCTCTAACTGGTGCACCTTAGCTGGTGCATCCGCTAAAGAGGCCCTTTACGCACTTTAGTGGTTGGACCAGCTCCAGTAACCATTTTAGCATCAAGTTGTCCACGAAAGTGCAAGCCACTTTAGCACTAGCTTGTCCACTTATCAGCATTCTAGGAAAGTACGGGTACCATACCACTTTAGTTGCACCTAGGAGTCCTTAAATGGATCACTTAGTTCGATTTTCACCCATTTTTCACACAAGTTCAAGAGTGAAAAACTCTAAAACGTGTGGAAAGTTTGGATAAATATTAATAGGATATTTTGGGGTGTTCGTAAGCTTGATTTACTTATTTTTTCTCTGAATTGTTGGTAAGTCGTGTGGAAAGTTAGGAAAAATATTAATAGGATATTTTGGGGTGTTCATAAGCTTGATTTGCTCATTTCTTCTTTGAATTGTTGGTAAGTCTTATCAATTTCATGGTTAATTTCTCAAATAAATCTCAAAATTCCTAAAATATTGGTGGGTTGATTTTAGCACCATTTGGGCTCAGAACTTACCCATTCTTCAGGGTAAATGTTTATTGAGCATAGAGGGACACGTTGATGGTTTTGAAAGACATTTCACAAAAGGACCCGACATAGGATTTTTTACATAATTTTGGACCCGAAGAACAAAAATATAATATAGGTACCATTGTTCTTCTATTAATGAGTAGATTATGGCTTGATAGCATGGCATCTTGTGGAAGCTCCTTAGAAGGAAATTAATTAATTTAGCAGATTTCTCTAAGAATTTTTTAATATGAAGGTAGGCTAGGTTTACTGTTCTTTTAGATTGAGCTTAATCATAGTATACTTATGATGATGTTCCTGATATGGATGGGGAAATGGGTGGAGGGATGATCAGTATAATTTGGGACTTTTATCCTATTAGGGTACATTATATTTAGAAGTGAATTTAGATGTCTTATCCTAGTCTGGGGTAGAATTCGTCTTTGAACGAACTTTGGGATTAGAAATGGTCCCTTTCGTCCCCCTTAGACTAATACTATTACTAGATACTTGTAACTTTATAGGTGTATTATATCCCTCAGATGGAATATTTAGTAGGTTTAAGAGGTTGGTTACATGATACTTATGTTAGATTGAAACTTGATAGTTAGTTAATGCTAGTTTTGATTTATGTTCGGTGATTTATGATCTTAAGACCAGTTCAAGTTTGACATTTGATGATACGAGTTTTGGTTCAAGTCTGAAATATGATTATATGACTTTTTATTTAATCCTGTCATTAAGAAGTTACTTATGATAGTTATGGAGTTGGTTCTAATGTTCATGGTATGGTATGGTATGGTATGTTATGGTATGGTATGCTATGGAATGGTATGGTATGGTATGGTATGGATGGGTGCATGGTTCTGGTTTGAGATATGGTTAGCTAATGAAATTTTGGTTATTTACTTCTTTGATTTCACTCTCTTCTTATGGAGGCCCACATTGGGTTATTTACTTTTCTGCACCCACTAGTTTATGGGGGCAGTTTTGTAGTGATAGTTATGCATTTTTTTGTTATTATCAGCTCATATTGTTGATTTCCTTATTTATAGAACATGGAGCATTATTTTAGGTTTGCCTTTTTACCTTGACTAAGCTTACTTATCTTGCATATTTATTATACTTATATTATGATTTAGCTCAGTCGGCTGATGATGCCTACTTATTACCCATGGATTTGGTACTCATATAATAATTCTGTACCTTTTTGATGTAGATCTGAGTACCAATGATCATCGCTAACATCATGATCTTGATGGTAAAGTTTGGAGATAGGGTGATCTTTTGGATCCAAATTTGACGCTTTTTCCTTTTTCTACTTTTGTTTAGTCTTTCATTAATCGAGGCTGATGTGTATGTGACTATTACAACAAACATATTCCTATTGTTAGTGACTCTTGTACTAATATTACTAGGTTGTGAGATTTACTTTATCTTACTCATCTTTCTTATAATAATAATTATTATTATTATTATTATTCCTTAATTTATGGCATGTAAGCTTTTACTGACATATCTATGGAATATATGCCATTTTCCACCAAATTAACCCATTGTTTCTAGCTTCGGGCTAAGTTTTAGCTTACCTATTGAAGGGATAAAGTAGGTTCCATCATGACCAGTAATTCAGGTCATGAAAAATTTGTTTCAAGCGCTAGGTTCACTAGTATTGTTGGTATAAGAGCAAGTTTCTAGTAGTGTTTGGTAGATCAGAATGATGACGTCGGTTTCTTTACTTCAGTATACTATAGGACATTCTTAGGAGATGTTCACTTATTTTCAATCATTTTATGCTAAGATTCTGAGTTGGTTTCTAAGAATTCATTTGGTTTTACTCTTTCACAGATGTCTAGGATACATGTTATTGCTACATGAGAAGAGGACCTCGAGTCCACGACTAGGGATCTTATTATAGTCCATGGATGACTGAGAGGTCAAGGACGGTTGAGAGATCTAGATTTATATCAGGAATAGGGTAGGGAGCTTTCACCAGATCCTATTCCTGCTAACGAGCAAGAAATGCCTCTACTAATGGGCTAAGGACCAGCCCGTGGTGGGCCAGGGACCAGCCCAAGACCTATCAAGTTTTATTTCTTCTTCACTACTCTGAGATGTGTTGGTTTGGATCTTAGGATTGATTGGTAATGCATTGTCTGATAGTGCACAGTCTATGGATCAGTGCGGTACTAAGGCGAGGGCACAGCCTGTAGTTACGACTCCAAGCATTAAGGTCCTCCTACATTGGTGGTTGTTTAGTAGGTAGTAGCTTATTCAGTTGTTTCCCAGCCTGCTATGTTTGTGGAGGAGAAGAAAATGCAAGTAGATTCTTGATATTGGCTTCACCTAAGTTTCCTGGTGAATCGGGCAAGGATGCTTATGAGTTCTTTATTGCTTGCGAGGATAAGCTCTATAATTTTTTCTTAGTTGAGACTTATGGTGTAGATTATAGTACTTTTTAGTTAGATTTGGTAGCTTGGCATTAGTAGAGAGGTCATCTTGATTCAAGGCCATCTGGATCTCCTCTATAACTTGGACTCAGTTTTTTGAGTTCTTATTGGAGAAGTATAAGCCTTTTAGTCTTAGAGATCGCTTGAGGGATTAGTTATTTAGGTTTCATTTCATGGGTCTTTATTTTATGAGTTGGCTTAGCATTCCACTTCTATTATACCAATCGGGTAAGAGTGGGTTCAAAGCTTTGTACGGGGATTGACATTTTCTCTCTGCGTGGCTACCCATAGTTTGGTTGCTACTGTTAGGTCTTTTTATAAGGTTTCTAATAATTCATATCTTAAGATGCATTGTGAGGCCCAATGGGATAGCGATAACAGGTTGCGATATCAAGTTAGTTTCAGTTGAGCTATAGCAGCTCATGGTTTAGAGGTTGTTGTTCTCAGAGTAGGTACCCTCTATGTTAGCCTTATTAGCATCTAGCCTAGTCTACAAGACCAGTTCATACCGCTCTTTAGATCACTGATGGAGGCCAGTCTAGTTATAGTGATCATCCTAGCCAGAGTAGTGGTCAGCCTCCGAGAGGTTCATCTTATGGTTATCCTAGTTTTGAAGGTTATTCTGGGTCAGCTAGATATTTTAGGTTTAGGATAGCACAAGGGGTGTGTTAAAATTGTAGGGCCTTTGTACATTTTTCAAGAGAGTGCCCCAGTCATGGAGCAACCATTCCTTCAGCTCAGAGTGTTCCGCCACCTAGGGCAATACATCCCCCAGCTAGAGGTGGTATGTATGGTCGTGGTCCTTTGGTTGCCCATGGAGGACCTTAGGTAGGTAGGGCAGGTGATCGGTCAGGAGCCAAGCTAGGTGGCAGGATTGGTCAGTCTTATGCAGTACCTGAAAGAACCGAGGTAGAGTTTTTAGATGTTGTTATTATAGGTATGATTTCAGTGTGCTGTCACTCCTATTTTGCTTTTTTTGATCCGGGATCAATGCATTCTTAAGTATCTGCTTATTATGACCCATTGTTAGAGTTATCTCAGGATTTTTTATCTATTTCATTATGTGTATCTACTCTCATGGGTGATTCTTTAATGGTGTATCGAGTTTATAAATAATGTGTTCTGACTATGTGAGAGTTTGATATTCAAGCTGATCTAATTATATTAGATATGGTATATTTTAATGTGATTTTTGGTGTGGACGGGTTATCGCCTAATAATGCAGTCTTGGATTTTTTTTCCAAGTCATAATATGGAGCAGCTTCAGTTTACCGAGGACATGACCTTGGGTAGGAAGTTGTGGAAGGGCGAATTAGGGTAGAAGGTTAGTCTAACTTACGATGTTGTATATTTTGGTGTATACTTGGAGTATCTTGCTTTTGGTATTATTGTATATTTTAATTTCAATTGTATCTTGTTCTAGTATAATTCCTTATCTTATCTTAGATTGCTATATTTTAAGTCGGGGGTCTATTGAAAACAACCTCTCTATCTCACAATTGAGGTAGCAGTACAGACTGCGTACTCTTATCTTCCCAGACCCCACTTGGTGGGAATATATTGAGTATGTTGTTGTTGTTGTTGTTGTTGTTACTAATGTCGCGTGGAAACACGACACTTTTGATGCATAAAAATGCAAATTTATGCATTAACTTAGGGTGTGTTGTTAGATATGATGCACCTTGGTGTATATTTCAAGTAAAACAGGTCTATCATAGTGTTTGAATGAAAAAAAAGGAAAAAGATTTTAAAAAGACCAAAACTGATCAAGATACAAGTCAGCTCACGAGCCATATACTCAACATACAACTCGTAGGAGGAGTCATACCATAATCGAAGCAAACACAGGGATAAAATGCCAAGTGAAGGTAAGATACGACTCATGTATACGAGTCGTAAGATGAGTATTATTCTGACGAATCATAAGCATTCCACAATCAAGGACCCAAACAACCCAGATTGGTCCAAGAGAATGCATGGACTTGACTAGTCTGACCAAGAGAATGCATGAACTTGACTGCTCTGAATTGGTCTTTACCTTTCGAGATTATGTATGATGCTAGTGGATTAGCCTTAGAGGCTATACAATGCCAATAGAAAGAAAGGATCCTTAATCTTATCTACGATGCTAATAAGGTGCTAAATCCTGCTCAAAAGAATTATACCGTGATGGAGCAAGAGTTACTGGCAGTGGTTTTGCCTTTAAAAATTTTAGATCTTACCTGATTAGGAAAATGTGATTGTGCACACTGATCATACAGCATTACAGTACCTAATGGCTAAAAAATTGCAAAGCCTGGGCTTATCGGTGGGTACTATTGTTGCAAGAATTTAAGTTTGAGGTGAAGGACAGAAAAGGCACAAAAAATCAAGTTGTGGATCACTTGTCTAGACTAGAGGAGAAAGCTATGCAACAGGTTGCTACTAGATTTGAGATTGATGATAGTTTTCTAGACGAGCAAATATTAGCAGCTTCCTAAGACCTAATTCCATGGTTTTCAGACCATGCAAATTACCTATCCAGTGATCTAGGCCCTGAATATCTTTTATATTAGCAAAGAAAGAAGTTCATGTATAAGGTAAGAAAATTTTTTTGGGATGAACCTTGTCTTTTTAAAATTGTGCTGATGGAACCATTCGCATATGCATACCTGAGGTGGAGATGATGAGCATACTTGAAGCAAACATTCATCGCTAGTTGGGGGTCATTATGGAGGTGCCTGCACAGCTAATAAAATGCTGTAATGCGGATACTATTGGCCAACCATATACAAAGATGCTCATGATTTTGCATCTGTGTATGATCAATGCCAGTGACAAGGTACTATTTCTAGAAGACTTGAACTACCTTTGACTCCTATTCTAGAATTAGAAGTGTTTGATGTATGGAGCATAGATTTCATGGGACCTTTCGTGAGTTTGTGTGGCATGAAATACATACTTGTGGTTGTAGACTATGTGTCGAAATGGGTAGAAGCAATTGCACTTCCTAACAAGAAAGAATATCTTTTCTCAATTTGGTATAGCACGTGCTATTATTAGTGGCAATGGGTCACATTTCTATAACTACCTATTCAAAAGTGTACTTAAAAAATATGGAGTGAACCATAGGGTGGCAACACCCTATCATCCGCAGACTAGTGGACAAGTTAAATTATATAAATGAAAAATTAAGTCCATATTGGCAAAGACTGTGAATGCCAATAGGAACGATTGGACAAGAAAGTTAGATGATGCATTGTGGGCTTACCGCACAACTTACAAGACCCCCATAGGTGTTTCAACTTATCATCTTGTGTATGGCAAAGCTTGCCATTTTCCAATTGATCTTGAATATAAAGCATTATGGCTATTAAAGAAACTGAATGTAATGTGGAAGGATGCAGCAAAGTCAAGGCGGAATAACATCAATGAGTTGGATGAATTTTGGCTCTGGGCATATAAAAGTTCAGCACTTTACAAAGAGAAGATGAAATTGCATCACGATAGCAAGATTGAGAAGAGGGTATTCGAAAAAGGTGAACAGGTGTTATTATATAATTCCAGGCTTCAATTGTTTCCAGGTAAGCTATGGTCGAGGTGGCATGGTCCATTCACAGTTAAGAGTTTATCCCTATGGTACTTTAGAATTAAAAAGGGATGGTGATCACTCGTTCAAGGTAAATAAATAAACACTGAAGCACTATATAGCAAATTCTGAAGAAGTAAATGAGGTTACTAAAATTGACTTTGGTGAAGTATGAGTAACCAAGGCAAATACGTCATGTCGTGATGTTAAATCAAGCGGTGTGTAGGAGGCAACCCATGGTCTAGTTGGACGAATCTGAGTACCCAACTTAGCCACATCATGATGCAACGTTAAATCAAGTGTTTTGTAGGAGGTAACCCATGTTTTTGGTATTTGTTTTATAGGGTAATATGTTTGTTCAATGTGCAAGGTTAACAATTGCAGAAAATATCAGGAAAAAAATTAAAGAAGTTTTTGGTCATACGGACTCTTTATGAGTCATATCTAGAGGGTATGACTCGTAAGTAAGAGTTGTATAGACCTGGAAGGAAAATCAAATTCAGGTAAAAGTTTTTGGAATGAATACGATTCTTAGAACGAGTCTTACCCTCAGGATATGATTCATTTTCTTGAGTCGTACCCACTCCAGAAACCCAAGTAAGTACCAGGCCGGTATGAGTCAAAACAATGATCTATATGCCAAGATACGAGTATTATACACAAATTGTACCCAGACTTACACGGTCAAATCGTGGGTTGACCAGGCCCAATTCTCTAATTTAAAGAGAAAAGAGGAACCCGATAGGGCACCGATAAAATCCACTCATACCCATACTATTTTGAACCCAATTTCAAGCAACAATCCATATAATCCAAGTGTATTCAACTAGATTAAAAATACCGACAACTTCAATTCCTTTATTCTTTATGATTTAAACTCGAATTTGGGAAGGAAAAGAAGTGAAATCGAGATTTGAGATTTTTCAAGAATCTAGTAAGTTTTTGATGCATTTTTTTTTACTCTTCAAGTTGAAATGCATGGTGTTTGTTGCTATAAAGTTGGTTTGAGTCAAAATTATACAAATGTTGCATTTGTTGGTACCCTAGTTGTGTTATTTTTGTTGAAAATAGGAACTTAGAGAAGAACTAGGGTTTGGAAATGAATTTGATTTGTATATATGGGTTGAAATGATGATTAAAGCTGGAATTAGTTGTGGGTATTTTACGAAATTGCATCGGAGTCAAACTTTAAAGTTAGACTTCTATGTTGTAGTAGATATGAGACCTCTTAAGACTTGTACCCATTGGTATGGGAGTCATAATGGGACTCGTACCCACAAACAGCATTGAAGTCTAACATATTTAAGGTTGTGGAATAGATACGACTTTGCCTTATGAGTCGTACCTAGACCATACGACTCGTACATACTTAGTCATCCCACCTTGGAAGATTTAGGTTAGAATAAATATTTCTGATCAACTTATAACTATTGGTAAAGAGTCGTACCCATTCGGTATGATTGGTTAGGAGGATTCATAAGTCGACCAGTAAAAAAGGTCATACTTTGTACAAGATATGATTCGGTTATATGAGTCATACCCAATTGGTACGACGAGTACCCACCACTCGTGCCTGAATCAGAATAATCACATTGAACTTTAGTTTAAATTTTTCTTTTATTTTTTTTACATAGTTACTAATAATTTTGTGTTTGCAGGAACCATGCCTCCGAAGAGTGCTTCCTCATCCAAGAAAGTTGTAAAGAAGGACACTAAGCAAGCACTAAAGTCTAGTGAAAAATTCAGCGAGATTAAGTATGAGACTGTATCTGAAAGCAGTGGGGAAGTCTATGACGTAACCTCTAAAAAGAAAGTTGTACAAAAAGGAAAAGTATCTACAAAGGCTAAGGGAAGAAGGTAGTTCCCTAAAACTCAGACTCACCCTTAAAGTGCCCACAGAGAAAGAATCCTATTATATCTCCTCCCCACATACCTTAACCATCTTTCAACGATAATAATGTTGATGATGATAATGAGACTGAATCCAGTTTGGAAGATGTAAATTCTGAGCATGCTGAAGATGCGGAGGATGTAAATAAAGTACCACTAATATTCCAATAGGACTCACCACTTGCACTAACCACTGCACTGGTGACCATAATTGAATGATGGAGGTACCCTAGAATATGGATACATTCAATAGTGTGTTATTCAGGCTTCCAGGTGGTAATATAAAAAGGGTGCTATATCTGTAGAGAAGAATGGCCACCACAGGGATTCACAATTTCCTAGATTTAAGGAGTACTTCATATAATATGGATTTGATTGGATTACACGGGCACTGAGAAAATATAGTAAAGTACTTTTCCACAAATTTTATGCCGCAGACAAAGGAAAACTTTAGAGGCAATATCCACAAGATCAATTGTGGATGGGTGGTTATCTGATTGAGTCACTAATGATTTGAGGAGTTTGGGTAAATATCTCTCCCCATACCATTGGGATATTCTTATATAGACCAGAGTACCAGGCTTCGGTCAACATAAAAGAAATGGATTATCGGATGGCAAAAATAAAGAAAGTTACACAAAGGTCGCTGGTTCGAATGACTTGATGGTGATGTTTAGATGGATTGTGGAATGTATTACTGCAAATAGAGAAACTATTTTTTGGGTAGTGGGAGGCCTTGGGGTGTTCTCCCAGAAGATTAAGAAGAGTAACCTCAACTTCAAGGGAAAATCATGATGTACGTTGGCTCGACATAGGTTGTGCCCTACTATAGGAGATAACGTATTGATCCCAGTCCGAGAAGCAATGATAGTCAATTTCATAGCCATTTATGAGTTTGATGTTGGTGATTTCTTGTCTCAAGAACTGCGAGATAAGGTAGTAGGGGTTCAAAAGTCATTGTTGGCCTACCACTGTATGATTACACAAATCTGTATGGTTGTGGGAGTACTAGAAATCCTTTGGATTAATGAGATGATCGAGGATCGACTGACGTTTTACATGGCTTGATTAGACATGTAGCCAACCCCTTGGCTTGACTAATGAGGTAGATAGTAGATATATTTGCAGGCATGTTCCAACAGGATGATCAGACTAACACAGCTACTACAGCTACAGCTACTGAGGCATAGTCACAGATAGAGTGTGAACTTATAAATACAGTAGGTACTTCTAGTTCCCCACCTCCATTCAAGTTCATGATTCCAAGACCTTGAGGTATTCCACTCAGTGTTATGCATATTTATTAAGACCTCTAGATTGATGTTATAAGGAGGATAGCCCCATTAGAGGCTAAAGTAGGTTACATAAAGGGTGGTGTGTGTCCATAGATTGACTCCCAGCTTGAGAGCAGGATAGGTTAGTCCAGAACAGATTAGATGCTTTTGTGTTGAGAATGACTTGATAGTTGAGAAATGGATAAATGCTTGATGTTACAAAGCTAAAGATAGAGATGGAAGAGATTAAGAAAATGGCGCATGAGTTATACGATAGATCAGTGATGCCAGAATTGGTGGTTGACAGTGATTTCCACTATCTATGTACCAAATATTTGGGTCATCTCAAAGCTGAGATTTGAGGAGACAAAGAAAGGATAAACAAAAATGAAAAGAAATAAGAAAGAAGATTGAGCAATTAAGAAGAAGGCACATTCTGAGAGTATTTAGGATAAGAAGAAGTGCAAGACAAAGGTCCATGAGATAGCGATGGGAGCTGATAGATTGAGAGCTCCGATTATTGATGCTGCAGGGGTTGATGTTTTTCCCCCGTCTACTATTGATTCAGTCCCAATTGATAGAAAGATACCTAATGAGAGTGGGACCCAATCTGTAGTGCCATATATGGATTTTGATGCACTGGTTCTTTGAGCGTCTTGGTATGACCTTTATCGTTACTTTATTTTTATTTTTGTAGCACTGAGGATAGTGCAATGATTTTTAGTTAGGGGTGGGAGTTAATCCAAAAAATTTGGGTGTGATGAAAAGAAAGATGTAGCTAAAAACTGAAAGTCTCTTATGACTTGCAGGTTTGATGCAGGCAAATTAGATAGAGAGTAGATCAACACGCCTATAGTAGCAGACTATTTTTTAATATGATTTTTTTTTAAGATTTTGAAACAGTGCAGTTGTATTGAAAGATTTTGTTTTGATGTTTAATTCATGATTGTTGAAGCACTGCTGATTTGAAATCCTATTGTGGAAAGTTGTGTTTAAGTCCCCTTTCAAAAATAAATTAAAATAATTTCGTGGTTGGTATTCGTGTGTGAGACTGTTGTGAATCTAAAAATTGCATTATGATTAGGGATAGAACAATGAGGAAAAAATAGTTTCATAGTTGGATAACTAGTACTTATTAATATAGCCCTATGAAAATGCGTGTGAGATATACTGAGTTCCCTATGTGTTGGAATCTAGAACATAACCGGTTACTTTTACCTAGGTCTAGGATAGTTAGGTGGGAAAGGATCAAAGTTCATTTTTATTTTAGTCCACTTTTAGCATAAATGACCTTCCATGTATAAATTGAATCCCTTGATCCCTATTTCTAGCCTTAGAGCCTATTTTTCTTGTTACACCTCTCACCTTCCCATTTGTGTTACAATGAACCTATTTTAGCCCTAATCCTCCTTGGAAATTGTGGACTTTAACTCAGTCAAATCGCCTAAGTTAAGGGTGGCTATCATAGGGGTGAGTGATGTGAAATGAGTATGAAGAAGGGTAAAATAAGAGAAAATAAAGCAAGGCTGGGTGTGGTAGAAAAAGAAAAGAAAAAGAAATTTTTTGAAAAGGAGAAAAAGAAAGACTAAAAGACCACACCCAGATTGGATATGCTTTAAAATAAAAGGGGAGAAATAAGGATGGAAATAAATAAAGTGAAAAATTGATTAAGTGTGGACCCCAAAAGTTAGTCTAGTGTCAAGGAGGATTAGTCACTTTATATGCCTATACGTACCATATAGCCCACTAAGCCTACCTTACAAGATGAATAAAGTCCTATAGTGATACTATCGTGACTGTCTAAAAACTTCAGAAAAGAGCATAAGGGCAAGCCGATGGTATTCTATATACACCGGTGGTACTTCTTTATGAGTGAGAGAGTTGTTTTGTTATATCTCTGGATAGATTGATTTATCCAAAGGAAGAGTGAATGGGATTTCGTTGACTTTAAGCAAACATGGATTATATTGATAGGTTACTAGAATGTTTGATAAATGTAATTTGTCTCAATACCCCAGTTTCTATTGCTAATGTAATTTGATCATCAGATTCCCTGATGTTTCTATGTGTGCTAAATTGTTATACGCAGCTGAGTTTTGAAAATTAAAATTAAAGGGGAGAACAACAAAATTGAAATTAAGTTCAAAATCACTGCCATTGGTTGCTTGATATCTTACTGTTTAAGCATCATCTAGATTCTAGAAAGTATTTACTTTGTTTTATTGGCCTGAGAACATGCAAAAGTTTAAGTTGAGGGTGTTTATGTGGCGTGGAAACACGATACTTTCGATGCCTAAAATCGCAAATTTATGTGTGAACTTAGGGTATTTTGTTAGATATGATGCACTTTGGTGTATAGTGAAGGTAAAACAAATCTACAATAGTATTTGAATTAAAAAAGAGGAAAAAGATCTGAAAAGGACCAAAAACGATCAAGATACGAGTCAGCTCATGAGTTGTATACTCAACATACGACTTGTGGGAGGAGTCATACCCATAACAGAAGCAAACACCAGGATAAAATTCCAAGTGAGGGTAAGATATGACTCATGTATACAAGTCGTAAGATGAGTATTGTACCGATAAATCGTAAGCATTCCACAATCAAAGACCTAAATAAAAAACCAAGTGAAGAAAAGATATGACTCATTGATACGCCCAAATTACAACTTCTGTTAGAAAGCATAAGAGGTCGCTATCAAATACAGAACCCAACTAGGTTGGGTGTCAAATTCCACAAGGAATATTGTGCTCACTAAATATTGTAATCATTACTGGACTGTTGATCAGAGGTTCCTAAATAAGAGGGGTTTTGATTTGTAACTTATAAAGTAATTAATTGTAACAAGAATATTCCAATGAATGATTCTCTTTGCAATTAGTAACTTAATGAGATTAAACAAACCAGGGCTATGGTTACAAAAATGCTAGCACAACTAGGGTTATGAATCACTTAAGAGTTCCAATTAGCAAATTCAATTGCAAGAAGGGTTGAATCCTAACCTTTATCCCTTAGTTTCTCAACCTAAGTGGATATATTATCCTCTAATTCTCTCAAGCTCAAAGGATACATTGTTCTTTCAACCATTTTCTCATGTAAGATAATCCTGTTAGGTCATTTGACATTAATCCAAAGGTTAAAGCCCTTAGAATTCATGTAAACACTTCTTTTTTCCCAACAAACACTTTCCTTCAAGACAAGTTTTGTTCTTGGGCTGACTTTTCAAGTTTACACCCAAGAAAAGCCATTAAATTGAAGAAAGGTTTATACAATATCAGTTATTCATGGAACTCAATTTGATTCACAAGCCATAGATGTTTTTCACATTAAGGATCCCATAACCCTAGTTATGGGAACTTAGCCACAAAATTCCATAAAAGAAGAAGAAGAAGAAGAAGAAGAAGAAGAAGAAATAATTCTTGTATTATTCATAAATAGATTTAGAATTTACTTACAGTAATCTCAAGAATCAGTTCTTGAATCTTCAATAAAGAATTTAAAGATTAATTTCCCTAAAGATATGCTTCAATCCCCAAAGTACTAGCTTACAACAAGTTTCTATAGATGAAAAACTTGTAAAAGATAAGAAAACTCCTCCACTAACCCTAAAATTTAGTATTTATATTTTCCCAGGTAAAAAGGAATTTAAAATTTAAAATCAGAAAAACCGTATCCAAGTCGACGGCCAAAGTGGTGGTCCATCGAAAGTTTGACGGTTCACCATTTGATCCGTTACTGAGTCCTTCAGAAGAGTGATTTCTGGATAAAACCTGACGGTACACCTGGTGGTCCGTCACACGACTGACGGTCCACCATTTGGTCTGTCACTGAGTCCTTCAGAAGATTGGTTTCTTAATAAATCCTGACGGTACACCTAGTGGTCCGTCGCAAGACTGACGGTCCACCATTTTGACCCTCAAATTCCTTTTATGCTACTTTTTCAAAGTTTCTTCAGCGGTTCACTCCTTTCCCTAAAAAAATTTTAATAAAAATAAATAAAAACAATTTGAATTAAAAAAAAAGTAAAAAAAAGAAGATGATGAAAAAAAAACAAAAAAAAACTAAAAACAAAAACTAAATAAAAAAACATACAATTGGTTGATGAAAAAAAAAACATAATTGCTTGAAAACAATACTTTTTTTACTAAAAAACACTCATTAAATACCACTTTGGTTGCTTGAAAACATACAATTTTCCTAAGAAGATGATGTTAATGTTCTGTCAAAAATCGGAACATCAACACCCTCAGCTTAAGATAATTGCTTGTCCTCAAGCAACTCAATACCTAATTGCGAACATGAACAATACAATGACCTGCAACCAACCATTGAAATATTTTGATGCAACTATTAACTCATCATTTCAATCAGATAAATTTAACACATCGGGGTCTACACCCGGCATTGATCATAATTCAGCATACAAACATGGATCTTACATCCCACAAAGAACAGCAAAACTCAGTGAAACTCCAGTTTCCCTCACAGCAATGAAGTCCACAACTCATCACATGATGTGGATGAAATCTAAACTCTCCCACTCATCAAAAAAGTTACAAGCATAGTCCAAAATACCCATAGGCTTGCCCTAGCCATACGACATCTCCTCAAGGTCGACTCGATAGGATCAAACAGGTCTTTTCAAGGCTTGTAATGAGGCTTCAGGTTAGTTAAGGATATGCTTTTGGATAATGTGACTCATTAAGACTTAAATCTCCTTGCCTTGGCATCGTTGTAGCCCAGATCAGCTCATGTACTATTTCCAGTAACATGCTCTTCTTCAGACATAAAAACCCTTTTTTTATTAGAGGGAAGAGGACAAGCATCAGCCACCCTCAACTTATGTTGATGCATTTAGTTAAAGTGCACAATATCTTTGAACTGATCAGGGCCAAAAGCTTTTAGATTAAAATTTACACTTACTTTCCATTTGGCATTTGTACCTTGACAAAAGTCACCCTCAACTTAGGTGTTTTACCTAAGTTAAGGTGCACAATACCCAAATCTTAGGCCAAGGCCAGAGTAGGATTTTAACTCCCTACGGAGAGTAGATTAAAGTTATTAGAATTGAAAAAGGGTCCTAAAGGCACAAGATGGGTTCAAATGAGATAAAAATCTTTTTGGTGTGGTTATTTATTAAGGCTAAGTGGGCTAAAACTACAAGGAGGCCTGTTATCCTATCCTATTGAATCCACTAGAAGACCATATCAATGAATCAGGCAAGCTTTAGGCATTAGACTATGCAAGAACTGAAGGTAAACCCTCACACCCACAAGCAACTGAGCAAAACTTCTTCTGCAACTCTTAGAATGTTCATCACATGATTCATGCACCTCTTACAGAATAATGCCAAACATAGATTTATTGAAGGTTATGTACACAAGTTTGCATGAATAAAGTAAATAATTATATACACATGCTCATAGTCTTATGCCAACCTCATTCATTATCAATATTTACAACAAAGTGCTGAAACAGAAACATTTTATATATATTTATATCACAAGCTGCAGAATTTAAAATGCACTAATAAAAACACCCTAGACATGCCGCTTCTACTAGATAGCACATGATTGGATTCAGAATATCGACAACAACATCCAACCATGATATAAATACGCCCACCCCCACATAAAAAGATATGCATTATTCTCAAAGCAATAAATTACCGTACATGGTTGGATTGGGAAATCTCCAACCCACTTTTCTAACTATTTCTGAAGCCGTTTTTTATTCTTCACCATCTTAACAAAATTTTATAGGTTGAACCTGTATTCAGCAAACTCTGCTCCACCAGCAGACTTTGTAGAACCTAACCCTATAGACGTACCCTGGAGCATATAATCAGGTGGTACATATGTAGTGATGGGTAAAGGCATACCTTTGGGCATTTTTGTGGCCTCGAGAGCTTGTGTAGACTGAGGCTGATATACTGGAATCTTGGTCATATGAATTTCGAACTTCGATTCATATTTTGACTTCTTAATGCTCTGCCTATGTGTAGCCTGTACTTAGTTGTCAACCCCACGGATCAGTGAAACACCGGCTTGTTTGCATAACTCAGTGATCAAACATGGGAAAGGTACAGAAGAGGTCACTTTATGTACCCACACGAATATCTCATCTGCAATTAGCTGGCAAAAATTAATTGGTAGCCCTAAAACCAAATTGGCCATTATTGTTGCTCTATGATGATCCAGGGTCCCATCTTCTTTTGTTGGCATTAACCTCAATCGAACAATAGCCCACTAGAACTTAGCTTTAAAGATGAGAGTGAACTTTGCAATGCGCTTTTTGGAATTAGTTAACTAGGAAGGATTTCCATTATCAGCCAATAAAAAAGTTTCCCGACATATCTGACTGGAAGCATTTCTCATTCTCTACTCAAAATCTGGGACCGCGAGGGAGCCTCATATCCTGGCCTGAATAGCATCCTGTTAATTGTTTGGGCTGAGATATCAATGGTGCTCCTTGAACCAGGACAGACTCCCTATTTGGTCTATTTGGTATTAGAGTCCCCTTTGGGCATTCCGCTTTCACCAAACATAGATAATTTGCAAAGAATTCCCTTACCCAGTTTAGTTGGTACTCTCCTGGTGGTCTGTTCATCCATGCTAGTCCATATTCATTGAACTGGCGCTCTAACTTAAGATATTCATGAAGCTCTGTTGTGATAATCTAATGTTCTTCTATGAATGATCTTTTGATCCCTCGATCTGTGGGTGTCAACCCGTCATAGAACTCTTTTTGTGCTCCTTCTATCTGCTACCTGATAGCCTCTCAAATCTGTGGATCCTTTTGCCTATTAACATTATCACTCTGTAGCTCAGCTTCAGTATCAGGAACTTATATTTAATCCTCCACATTAAAAGTTTTAGTTTCACCCTCTACAGGTAATGATTGAGTTGCAGCAACGGTTGCCTCATCGGAGCTTGAATTTATACTGCTAAAGGTACTCTCACTCTTCTTCTCAGACTGGGAAAGTATGAGAGCTTCTCTTTTATTTTTTCTAGTATTGTAAGCTGGTGCGGATGTATTCCTACCTCATTGAGATATTCCTCCTTTGGTTTGTGGAAGTTTAGGAGACATAACACCTGAAAAAGAAGTCATGAATTAGTTCAAAATTCAAAAACAGTCATATTATGTAATTTTTCCTTGTGACGGCCAAGTTGGTGGTCCGTCGAAAAGTTGACGGTCCACCAATTCAACCATCTCAGCTTTTCCAGAAAGTGCCATCTCAGAGTGCTTTGTGACGGTCAAGTTGGTGGTCCATCATAAAGTTGACGGTCCACCAATTCAACCGTCGCACCTTTGTCTTTAGCCATAATTTTGGATTCGACCCTTTTGTCCAGCAATTGCATATCAAATCAATTTCTAGCTATCAAAATAGCACTAAACTCATATTTTAAGCACATTCTTTGAATTTTACAACTTATTCTACTCAGATTTCACAGAAATTAGAACATCGAAGTCCAACTCAAGTCATTAAAACTCATCATAATATGAATAAACCAAGAAAAACAAATCATGCTCTTACACTTAATATGGACAACTAGAAAAGAAGGGTATGCACATACCTTGATTTTGCAGGTATGTTACGTGCTTGAAACTTTAGAGACAAAGCTAACTTACAGATTCTAGCTCTTGTGTTACTCTTTATTTGTGATGAAGAGAGGGAAGAAGTGAGCTAGTTTAAATAAGGTAAAAATAGAGGATATAGGGAGTCTCAGATGGGATAACTCCCTTCAGGTTCTTCAAATCTTAAGGAAGTGGAACAGCTAAAGTTCATGGAATGGTTACAATGAATGTACCTGCTCAATTTTATCCTTAAAATCTCACTTTGGGTCAAATACAGAGTACTTAAAAAGAGTACCAATTTAACCCGACCTATTTAGAATTAGGGTTAAAGTGATGGTGATGTTGACGATAGTCGTAAGTATGGCGGACCACCACTTTAAACATCACTCATCACCAAAGTTTGGGTGTTTCTGTTTCGTTGTGTGGTCAATGGGATGATCTACAAAGAATGTGATGGTCCACTATTCTGACCGTCACTTCTTACGAGAATGTAGATCATTGATCTTACTTTTGACGACTTTTATGATGGCCCACCAGGTTTGTGACGGTCCGCCACTTAGGCCATCGTGGGTTATCCAGTGAATGAAATTTCTGGCCATTTCTTGATGGGTAAAAGTGGTGGTCCGTCAGGGAACTAGTGGTTTGCCAAGTCATCTATCACCTTGTTCTAGTAGCTCACTTGTATTCCTCTTTTCCCTTTTTACTGCAATTTTGGTCCTACACACTTCACAAATACATCAAAATTGCACAAAAACATAAAATGGACTTTAACTATGGTTACAACAACATGTTATGGGTTACCTCCCACTAGCACCTGATTTATTGTCGCGGAATGACTCAATTATCTCGATCACACAAACTTCATCGAGATAAAAGTTATCAACACTTCTTATCGAGTCTTTTGGACCGATATAAAGTTTGATTCGTTGCCCGTTCACTTTGAAGACGTTGTTGTCTTCATTTTCAAGCTCGAATACCCTAGATGAGTAGACTTGACTAACTTTAAACAGTCCTGACCACTTAGATTTGAGTTTTCCTGGAAACAATTTGAGCCTGGAATTGAACAGAAGTACCAAATCACCTTTCCAAAAGTCTCTACTTTCAAGTCTTTAGTCGCGATACTTTTTCATCTTCTCTTTGTAAAGGTCCGCCCTTCCATAAGCCCCGAGACCAAATTCATCCATCTCATTCAGTTGCCTTAATCTTAGCTCTGCTGCCGCCTTCCAATTCAGATTTAACCTTTTTAGAGTCCACAAAGCCTTGTGTTCCAGCTCAACCGATAAATGGCATGCTTTTCCATAGACTAGCTGATACGGTGACATGCCAATTACAGTCTTAAAAGCAGTCTGATACACCCACAAAATGTCATCTAGCTTTTGAGCCCAATATTTCCTATTAGCATTCACTGTTTTAGCTAGGATGGTTTTAATCTCCCAATTTGATACCTCCACTTGCCCACTAGTTTATGGGTGATATGGAGTTGCTACTCTATGTTGTTTTACCCCGTATTTCACTAAAGCCGCTGGAACACTTTACTGTAAAAATGGGATCCTCCATCACTTATAATAGTTTGTGGCAATCTAAAGCGAGAGAAGATGTTCTTCTTAAGAAATGCAACAACTCTCTTCCCTTTATTATCAGAAAAGGCAACAGCTTCGACCCATTTAGATACATAATCCACAGCAACTAAAATGTACTTTATTCCATTCGAGCTTACAAAAAGGCCCATGAAATCGATGCCCCAGACGTCAAACAATTCCAATTTAATCATCTTAGTTAAAGTCATTTCATGCCTCTTGGAGATCGACCCCTGCCTCTGACATTGGTCACATTTCAGCACAAACTCGTGAGCGTCCTTAAATAATGATGGCCAATAGTAGCCACTTTACAACACCTTTCTCGCAGTTCGATCACCTGCATGGTGACCCCCGCCGGGAAAGCATGACATGCTTCCAATATACTTAATACATCTACCTATGGAATACATCTCCTTATTATATTATAACATATCGCCAAAAAAGATATGGCTCATCCCAAAAGTAGTGTGTCACATTCTGATGAAAATAAAGATTTTATAGAATCACCTCACTCACAACATAATTTGCAAAATTAGTGTACCAAAGTAGTTTCTCTAGAGCAGCAGCTAAGATCTCCTCATCCAGAAATGCATCATTGATCTCTATCTCATCTCTAACTGCTCGCTCACCTTCCACCCTAGACAAATGACCTGCTGCTTGGTTTTTGCAACCCTTTCTATCTTTGACTTCAAAGTCAAATTCTTGGAGAAGAAACACCCATCTAATCAGCATTGGTTTCGCATCTTTTTTAGCCATCAAATATCTCAAGGCTGCATGGTCAGTGCGGACCACCACCTTGGTTCCAAGAAGATAAGCTCTAAATTTTTCAAAAGCATATACTACAGCAAGGAGTTCCTATTTGATGGCAGTGTAGTTCTTATAAGCTTCATTTAGAGCTTTGCTGGTATAATAGATTGGATGAAACAATTTGTCCCTCTTTTTTCCCAAAGTATCTCCAAGGGAAACACCACTTGGATCACATATGATCTCAAATAGCTTGGACCAATCCAGTGCTACAATGATAGGGGCTTCAACCAGCCTCCCTTTAAGGCATTCAAATGCCTTCAAGTAATCTTCATCAAAGGAAAACTTCACTTCTTCCTCCAAAAGTTTTCAGAGTGGGTTTACAATCTTGGAGAAGTCATTAATAATCCTCCGATAAAAACCAGCATGGCCGAGAAAACTATGAACCACCTTCACAAAAATTGAAGGTGGTAGTCTCTCAATAACTTCAACCTTGGCTCGATCAACTTCAATTCCTTTTGCTAAAATTTTTTGCCTGAGAACAATGTCCTCCTTAACCATAAAGTGGCACTTCTCCCAATTAAGTACAATATTGAATTCCACACATCGTTTCAAGGACATACTCAGGTTTGGCAAACACAACTTAAATGAATATTCTACAATCGAAAAATCATCCATAAACACCTCCAAGGTGTCTTCAAACATATCTGAGAAAATAGACATCATGCACTGTTGGAAGGTGGCAGGTGCATTACATAACCCAAATGGCATCCGCTTGAATGCAAAAGTGCCATACGGGCATGTAAAGTTATTCTTCTCCTAATCTTTGGGAGTAATACAAATCTGGTTATATCCAGAATAACCATCCAAAAAGCGATACCATCCCTTTCCTGCCAATCAATCAAATATTTGATCTATGAAGGGCATTAGAAAGTGATCTTTTAACGTCCACAAGTTGAGCTTTCGGTAATCCATACACACCCTCCACCCAGTAACAGGCCTGAGTGGGATCAGTTCGTTCTTCACATTGGCTACCACTGTCATTCCCTCTTTCTTGGGCACACATTGCACAGGACTCACCCACTTACTGTTTGATATAGGATATACCACCTCTGTATCTAACCACTTAATCGTTTCTTTCTTTACCACCTCTTGTATAGGTGGGTTCAGGTGATGCCGATGCTTAATAGTAAGCACATAATCTTCCTCTAGCTAAATTTTGTTCATACATATGCCAGGAGGAATACCAATGATATCTGTAATAGTCCAACTAATAGCTCTCTTATATCTCTTAAGAATAGAGATAAAATCTTTCACCTGTTGCTCACCTAAATCAGTAGCAATAATGACAGGTAGTGAATTACCACTACCCAAAAATAGTACCTCAAATAACCTGGTAACTCTTTCAATTCCAATACCGGTGGCTCTTTGACAGATAACTTTGCCGATGGTGTTGGTCGATTCTTAAAATCAAGATCGATCTTCTTAGGAGCATAAGT
This sequence comes from Capsicum annuum, assembly GCF_002878395.1. Classification (NCBI taxonomy): domain Eukaryota; kingdom Viridiplantae; phylum Streptophyta; class Magnoliopsida; order Solanales; family Solanaceae; genus Capsicum; species Capsicum annuum. The sequence goes on from NC_061114.1 coordinate 105,832,322, forward strand.
GTATGATCCCATTCCTGTCAAAGCATAAATGGTCTCTTCATAATCCTTAATATCTTTATGATTAAAATTCATAAGTACTGCAATTAACAACAAGTTGCTCCTCTATTGGTACTTCCTGCTCATCCTTATAATGTACATCAATAATTGAGAACACTCTCATCTCTTTATGATGTTTCATTGATTTACACACATCAAAACATACCACTTTATTATTCATCCTAAATAAGAGCTCATTATCTCGCAAATCAATCAGCACACTTTCAGTTGCGAGGAAAGGTCGACCCAAGATTATGGGCACCTCAAAGTCCACCTTGCAATCCAGAATTATGAAATCCACAGAAAATAGGAAGGTAGCCATCTTCACCAAAACATCATTCAAAATACCAACAGGTTATTTTATCGACCTATCTGCTATCACAAGTCTCGTGTTGGTTGGTGTGGGGTTTCTCAAACCCAACTTTTTATAAACAGCTAGCGGCATCAGGTTAATTCTAGCTCCCAGATCACATAAGGCCTTAGTAAATTCCAAAGACCCTACCGTGCAAGGAATAGTGAATGCTCATGGGTTGCCTTCTTCTTCACCAAGGACCTTATAGCAATAGCATTGCAATGATGGATATTATCCACCGGTTCATATCTTGTCACTTTTTTCTTTATCAAAAGGTCCTTCATAAATTTGGCATACCCTGGCATTTGCTCAAGTGCCTCAACCAAAGGCACATTTATCGTCAACTGCTTCAACATAGCCATGAATTTACTAAACTTTGTATCCTCAGCCTTTTTCTTCAATCTTTGAGGAAAGAGAGGTGGTGATTTTGGGAGAGTGTTCACCACTACTTTATTTTCCTTGTCTTCCTCTCTTTTCAACTTATCAGCCTGCCGATAGTTGGATGCAACATCATGAATAACCTTATCCAGTTTTTTAAACTCTATCAGATGATTAATATCTGCTTCATCAATATTCTCTGCCATAATATCTATTATAGGCTTACCCACATATGGGCTTGCCAGTACTTTACCACTCCTAGTGGTAATTGCCAAGAACGAACCATCCTTTCTTAGATTTTTAACTGTGTCACTCTATAGAGTGCCAGCATTCCTCTAATTAAACATAGTAGAAAGTTGGTTTATTTGCTTCTCCAACTATTTTATTGAAGTAAAGTATGAGTCAACCAATTGATTCATCGAGGATAAATCATTTTGCATCTATGCTACTCCAGTATTAGTTGCTTCCACCCCTTTCAATAATTTAGCCATCATATCTTCTATTGAGATCTTCCCAGAGCTAGTTGTAGTAGCCTGATAATTTTTAGGAGGCACATACAACCCACTCCTGTCATTCTTGTTTTTCCAATTTCCTTAGTCTCGGTCCTTGTATCCAGATTTATCATAGTAGTTCTGACCTTAGTTTCCTTGGCCACTGCCTCGAAAACCCTCCCAGATTGTTCAAATAAGTGGCTTCCTCCTCAGAATCAGAGTCAGCTCTTCCCTGTGATGCAATAGCTTTAACCTTCTCTATCTTTCCTGCTAATAAATACTTGGTAAGAAAGTCCATCTGCGTCTTTATGTGAGTCATGTCTTGGTCACGTTCCTCTTTCCTTCACCTCTATTTTGGAGTTATGCCAATAGATACAGTAGAGCTTGCTACCTCAAAAGCCTTGGTATACCAAGCTCTACTCTGCTTTGTCATATGATTCATCATCTCAAATGCCTCAGGAAAAGTGAGGTCCATAAATGACCCACCCACAACATTATCCATCGCTGGCTTAGTCACTGAATTCAAAGCCCTATATAATATCTCTTTTAGGTGAATGTTGTTCATCTGATGATTCGGGCACTGTATGAGCTTCTTTTTTAACCTCTCCTAAGTTTCATGGAGAGCTTCAGTTGGAAGCTACCTAAAATTACTGATTTTATCTCTTAATTATGCCCTCTTGGAAGGCGAAAAGAACCTTTTTAAGAAAGCATCTTTCAATTACCTCCAATTTATAATAGAATCAGGAGTTAGCCCATTCAACTATAAAGTTTATTCTCCAGACAGAGATAACGGGAATAGTCACAGCCAAATTGCATTTTGTCCTACCCCTAGATTGTCAAACGATTTTTATGTCGAGATAAAGTTAATCAAATGCATATTCGGGTCATCACCTGCAAGTCCACCAAACAGTCCATTAAGATGTAATAATTGGATCATGGTACTCTGTGATATTAAACTTAGCTCCGGGTACTAAGGGCGGAGGAATAATAGCCCTTGTAGCACCAGCCCCATCCAATTCATCATCATCATCATCCAGAGCAAACTATATAGCTCGACATTCAGGTCTCATCCTAGCCTGGCAATTTTTGTTGTTATTCCTGTTCACTAGTGCAGCTACATCATCTACACACCTTAGGTTTAATAACTCATCATTGCCCAGGTCTTCATCATTTGGGTTTACTTCCTGACCATCATTGTCTACATTCTGCTGGTTTACTTGTGTGCCTGCTAAGGCTACTAATCTAGCTTGCTCCTGCTGAGCAGCTATTCTTTTTGGGTCCTGTTGACCATCCATTCTGTCAATGAGCTACAGTTCTAGATGAATAGGTAATAATGGATGGCCTAATCTCCATGTACTTGGCATACAAGACACTCAACCTGCACAAAATAAAACTAATAAATAAAAAGTTTAATTTGGAAATGTTTGACCAAAGGGTCGATTAGCAATCACAAACTTAGTTGACAACCGTATTCCCAGGTAACGGCGCCAAAATTTGATACGCCCATGTTATAACTCTCGTTAGAAAGCGTAAGCGGTCTCTATCAAATATAGAACCCAACTAGGTTGGGTGCCAAATCCCACAAGGAATACTGTGCTCACTAAGTATTGTAATCGTTACTAGGCTGTTGATCAGAGGTTCCTAAATAAAGGAGGTTTATACAAGTGATGTTCTTGGGCTCACTTTTCAAGTTTACAACCAAGAAAAGCAATTAAATTGAAGAAAGGTTTATACAATATTAGTTATTCATGGAACTCAATTTGATTCACAAGCCATAGATGTTTTTCATAGTAAGGATCCCATAACCTTAATTATGGGAACTTAGCCACAAAATTACATAAAAGAAGAAGAAGAAGAAATAATTCTTGTATTATTCATAAATAGATTTAGAATTCACTTACAGTAATCTCAAGAATCAGTTCTTGAATCTTCAATAAAGAATTGAATGATTAACTTCCCCAAAGACATGATTCTATAGATGAAAACTTGTAAAAGATAAAAAAAAAACTCCTCCACTAACCCTAAAATTTAGTACTTATATGTTCCCAGGTAAAAAGGAATTTAAAATTTAAAATCAAAAAAACCACATCAAAGT